>NC_056726.1:1001631508-1001698902 GCF_019279795.1 Protopterus annectens
AGCTCAGAGTCCAAATGAGACTTGAAATGCTTTATGGGAAAGAGAAAGGCTTGAAGGAGAAGAAGATCACGTTGATATAGCAAGCCCCATCGGTAGCCATGTTGTGGTAAACTAGCTAAAATTACTAATAAAGCACTTAGAGTCAATTTTAGATGTTAAAATAGGTCTGGAAACAAAGATAGACTGAAAAAACATATTTTTTTAGTTCTAGGGTGGAGTGTTCCTTTAAATGCAGAAACAGAGTTTAGTAATATGTGATCAGCAGTCATACTAAATGACCATGGCTTGGAAAATAAGGAACCTGCTGAATGGACATTTTTCCCTTACAGACTTAAAAACAGGATGTATGCAAGAGCAAAATGCAAAATCTGCTTTTAAAGAATGGACAATGACACTGTGGCAATGTGTTTCCTCAAAAATATGTTTTTCTGCATGGAAAACAGGACATGTTTATCAGCATTGGCACAAGAACAGATGTTCTTATACAAAGATCCAAATAGAATACAGGATGATCACACTGTCAGAACAATGTGTTTCCTCAAAAACATGTTTTTCTGCATGGACAACAGGACACTGTTATCAGCACTGGCAAAAGAACAGATGTTCTTGTACAAAGATCCAAATAGAATACAGGATGTTCACACTGTCAGAAAAGCTGGTCTCTTACAAGACATTGTTAAACAAGGAAGCTTAGTATTGTTTCTACAGGATGAGCAATTCTCCAAAATAGAATATCAAGAGGAAATGTATATGTTTATGCATGACTAAAAGTGTATATAAAGAGCTGTATAAATCCAGTTATGTTAGAGGTATGGTAGGGACTCATTTGTCCTGAGGTAAATGTTATATCTCTCACATCATCTGTACTCTATGAGAAGTAAAGTTGGAACAGTACTTTAAGCTGCAACGTTGTTCCGTTTGGTTTATTATGAAAAGTTATTTGTTACTGCTCTCTAAAGTTGATGCTGCAAAGTATATTCTCTCATCAGTGTATATTCTGCAAGTTTCTGTATACAACAGACTGTGAATGCAAATATAACCAGACTTTGAATTTTAGCAGAATCCAGACAGCAAGACTGAGTGTCTCAAGAAGACTTCAAATCCCACAACAAGCAGCAAGCAGTAAGCAGCTCCATGTAATTTTTCAGCACATGCAACTAAATGGGATATAATAGCCATATGTGCAGTACTGACTTACCAGGCAGCTCCAGGCTCATTGGTTGGGAGACACCCACCTCCACGATGGCAGCTAGTGTGTGTGGATGCTGTTCTGAGGGTGTCCCCAGACTGGCCAGTAGCTCCTCAGTGTGTGTGAGTGGGGGCTGGGTTGGTGGCCCACCACTTGTTCCACCTTGTTCTCTGGCGATTTGCAGTGGCACGCTGTTTTGCATGTCGTATCAAGTCCATGCAGTGTCTGCGCACCTGCTGGTAGGTGCGGTTATGGCCACCCACATCGTTCACCCTCCTGCGTAGATCCTGCCACAGGTCATCCCGCTGCTGGGCATGCTGTGGCACATGGCTGAACAACACCTCGTAGTTCTCTCATGGAGTGCGGGATGAGGACATCATCCTCCTGGTGGCTGTATGCGGCTGGAAGGTGTGTGAGGCATTATCTGTAAGACATAATGATGGTGACAGGTCACAGTTTCAGAGATGTACAGAGATACTGCTGCACATACATTTCTATGACATCTAGTACATCTGCACAGTAATCTTTGCAAATCATCATGACACTGACATGACTGACGTGTTTGTGCCACACATGTAACACCCGTTATGCATTGGATATCATCACCATATATGTGTGTCACCTCATTACAGTGTTCATACTCCATGTGAATGCTGTCTTGATGTGGGCATGTCTATTTGCCTGCACTGGTGTTCTTACCTATCTGCACATGCCTGGATGTGTCCATGGTAATGCTGTTGACCTTGATACTGTGTATATGTCACATATCAACTCAGACACAGCCTTAATGGACTTGAGCAGTGACAATGCACACATACGCATGGACACCTGTACATGCATGTGTTTTGCCATATACATCTACACAGCACTGTACAGCTGTTCAACATCCTGCCACGGATCGCCTGTGTTGCACATGTGATAGACATGGGACAATGGCTAGTTGGACGTCATTCGTAGGAATGGTTATCAACCATAGCATGTACGGGCAAGGTTTTCTAGCTGTAACAGACAGCCAGTATGCCACCGCGAGGTGCATCAGTGCCACATTACTGATCTGGACAGTTGATACTACATCTACCATGCGGCCATCACACCATGTATGACTGGGATGACATGTGCAGCTTTGATGGACAGGGTTGCATGGTTTTGCAGGAGTATGTCACATGTATGGCACAGGGATCTGTCCAGCATGTGGAGATCCTAGTATTAGGATGGTGGTTGTCCATGACGTATGTCTTACAGATCAGGATATGGACATGTAACATGTCCATCATCATGGTGTAGCAAATGTCTTTATGCAAGGTAGACAGCATGCTGCATAGTGGAGGTGAGGATTGTGAAGGATGGTATCGCCCATCAACGCATGGCCATTACCCCTTAAAGGTGATATGTGATCCAATATTGGTCACACCAGTGCTGTATATGCCTGTCCAATGATCTCCGTGCTCATGGATGGCACCCTGTCATGACATGGGTACCTCGTATGACTACCCAAGGGGCCTGGAGACGTCACCAAGGCAGGGAGGTGTACTGCACAGCACCATCCCTTACACAGTGTCCATAATGTTGACCACAGTCTAAGTGGTAGTTAATGAGTACAGGGATGTTCACCTAGTGGTGACAATGCTGATATCATCCATCAGAATGTGCACATATGTCACACACCCACCCACACAGCCCATTCTGTATGTTGTTCACAACACTGACACAGCTATTCCTCATAGGTCATGGCCATTCACATCCTTACATACACAGATGCCTAATATTTGTCTGTGTGTTATGGGCTACAATGGGGGTGGAGTACAACACATTAACCCTGTTCTACTGTAGCTGGCACTGGTGTTATATGCACATGTCACTCTGGCACCTTTTGTAGTTGTGAGTCTGTCAACAGGCCACTGGTAGAACACTCCTGTGACATACAAAGGTATTTGTAATCGAACATCCGTACTGTCTTGTACATTTGTACTGCTAACATCTACAGTGATAATGGTTCATGGACATGCACACCATACTCAGCAGGGTTATAGTGCGGTGCCACCCATTATGACTGTCGTCACCACTTGTGGGTTGATATTATCCAACACCCTATCTGTATTGTATGGTCATGCTAGGCACTTGTTCAGAACTTGTGAGCATGTCATGAGCTACTGATTAATATACCACCCATTCCACACCATTTCTCACAGGTACACTGGCTGTCCTAAAATTTCCAGCTTGCTTATGGTACAACAGCAGTTGTACACATGTAACGCACATATCCTGTGAGACATGGTTGTATATACAGGCATGTCCAACTGTCACGTACCACTGCTATTGCCTGTCTATATGATGGATATGTCGTACATGTGGCAATAGAGCAATTGTCTCATGTATACATTCAATGCTCACCTCCCAACATACGACACTACAGCCTGTGGGGGACGCACCTATGCAGCCCTGCTGGGGGTAATGCTGTCACCAACCCTGACTGCACCTGACAGTCATGTGGGGATGTGTAACATTCGCAACACACCCCACTCATCACATAGTCTCACATGATCTCCACCACAGGCCACACATACGACGACAACTTGTGCAGTACCTCTCCATAGTCTGTGTAGGCACCAGAGGCAGCCCCCATCATGGAAGACAACATCACCAACTTATAGCCCACAGACTCATGTGTGCCCATCACATACAGCCAATAGGGTGTTATAACATACACAACACACCAGTCATAGGTGACTCTGTAGGCGGTCACACTGCAGTTCCACACAGCAGGCTACACAAGGCGATAGTTGCTTACATCTTGCTGTCAGGTAACTGGTTCTGCAACATAACCTATGCACCCATGCCACACCTCACCAGGTATGATGTGACTGTCATTCTCCATGTTAGTGTGACTGCCCTGAGATGCCACTTCACAGACTACGTGTGCAGGGACATGCAATAGCTCACCAGTCTTGTAGCCCTGAAGGTGTGGGCCTAGCCCTTGGGAGCATTATGCATTCATCAGGACCCGATACCACTGTACAATGACTGACTGTGTCACTTCAACAGTTGCCTATGCTTCTGCTGTCATTCCACAGGCATCTGGTATCTGTCCGCTTTGACTGACCTGGTCAAACACAATGCTTTGGCACAGATGACCTGCACCTGTCAGCCCTGGGAGTACAGATCACATGTAAGGCTCTTGCTGCTTCTATACTGCCTGTCTTGCACAGTTTCCAATAACAGTCACCGGCAGAACGGGAACTGGCAAGCAAGACATGGGGTCATGTGACACAATGCTTGCATCTTCCTCTGTGACGCACGCAGGCAGGCATACCTTATAATGCACCACTCCAATATCTCTGCAGTGACTGGGACCTGCCTCTAGGCTCTGCAGAACACACCTGCAATGACAGGTTATAGACAGACCATACCTTTCAGGCACATACCTGGACCGGCACACCTACAGCTGAGGTGTTCCCATATCCCACTATGTTGTACACACATCCTGGCTAGTTACTTAGCACAATGCATCAGAGGTGCTCCACGTGCAACTAACTGTGTCCAGAACTGCTATACACATTGTAACAAGCTACAGATTCAACAACATACCCCATGGTTACCAGACCTCATTTGTTGGTGTACTGGACAGTAGGGCTCAGACAGCTACTACTGATGTGTGACTGACACTACCCCACACTTAACTGGGATAGCCACTCATGTACCGACACATCCATGAGTCATAACCTCCACTCGGCTGGATCAACCCATACACACCACCTCCAAGACCAACATTAACCTTGACATGAACACTACCAACATATGACTGGTGTTCCACACCTGGAGTTATCCCCTCATTGGTGGATTCCGAACATATGCTAATCAACCTTGTTAGCCACATCCCGGCACCACACCCTTCACAGCATACACAGTACATGAGTACTACAACACCTACTACTGACATCTTATGACAGCGGTTGTTAATGTCATGACACCTGTGCAGATGGACAATGCACATACAAATGCTGAAACATACCCCAGTGCACTTCATTAGCACATACACAACTGCATGGATCATGCTATTCCACACAGAGCCATGATGGTACACACCAGATAACAGACGCCACTCTGGTGGTCAAGTTCCATAGACATAATGTACAACAACAGGTGGAGGCTGTTGCACAGTGGTGTACAATCCCATGGGTGGGGTAGCTCTCTTGTCAGCCTCGGTAGGACCACGGGATCCCTCATCACATATTCCAAGACTAGCTAAGTAAACATTACTGCGACACATTCCGGGGTGTACCACAAGGCATTATGGTGGTATGTCAGTAGTCGTTGGCAACACCCACATCTGCTCTCACATACAACAGTCACTCAGGAACATTACAGACCCAGGTGATGTTGGCAACATGCTGGCGGATGGATTCAATGCTAATATTACACCCTCTCACTTACTACAGGGCCACAATCCATGCAGGAACATTGCGGTGTCCCTGCGGTCACACCTACACAGTACTAACCTGCACTCTATATGTCCTGGGACACTGGCCCCATGTCACCTTCCAAAGTCCCAGGCTGTGATGTCCACAAACCTCTGATCGACATGTCTCCCCACTAGGCCACCATATTCAGTAATAGCCTTGTATCAGACATTGTGGGCCCTGAATGGCACACAGCAACATTTATCACACTCCACACAGGTGGCACCACAATGCATGAGTGGGACTATAGTCCTACACACCTGACTGGACTGTTCTGCACGGCTATGGGGCACATCATCAAGGACGTCATTCACAGAGACATTGTTGGGCTCCAGTTCTTTGATGCCACCCGGGTTGGACTTGTTAGGGCCAGAGCATGGCCCCTACGCCTGGTGGACTCCTTTCATACAGTTACCAGGGTAGTTGATGATGGTACGGGAGTCCACACATCCTATATTGTCCTCTCATTGCCTTTCAGCACCGTTCTCCATTCTGGTATTGACAACATACACATCCACCTGCACATCGTACCCTATGTCTCAGGATGTTATGCAACGTGGCTCATGGACAGGACACACACAATGAGGGTAGCATACCATAGTACCTACTGCATTTCAGTTACATTTGGCATACCACAGTCCTCAGTCATTGGGCCCCTCATGTTCAGTATATGCTTCCCTGAGGTACAGGCTAGCACAGAGGGACTTTCCCTGCCTAGCTTTACAAACCCCTGCATACAAAGCACCATAATTGATCCATCAGCTGATACTAACTCCATCCATACGGGTGTCACTGTGACAGATACCTGATATGAATATCATGGCCTCAAGCTGCATGACACAAGGTGCATGAACATCACCTTTGCATTACACCATTCACCCACTGACTATCACATAGGTGGTAGTTCCCTACATACATGTCACATTGTACATGTTTGTAGTACACATGTATGTCGCACCCACTCGTGTGGTTACTGTATTGCCACTGTGGCGTGGATATCCTTCTATGTGGCCACACTTATCTGTACTGGGTGTGTAGCTGGTACATAGGCACCCACTGTACCTCTGAACTCAAGACTTCTACACACATTCAGGGGAACAGCACCCCATTTAGGGTGTACCTTACACAACAGCTACAGCTTTACATTCCACACCATTAACACGCCATGACGTTTATTGAGCTCCGACAGTTAAAGTATGCGGCTGAACTACGGACACCACGTCTGTACACATTTGCATACTACATACTCAGGGGTGACCTCTGCTGAACAGACAGGGCCCATGTCCACAACAATATTAATGGATATACTCCACATACGCGACATAAGCAAAAGCCACTGTGAGCAACATGCTCATGGATATGTGCACACACAACAATGAGTGGGATGTGCTTGAGGGTTACATTCCCAAACCGAACACTCACCATGCTTTGGAACATGAGTCCTATGTACATCACGCAGGGACACTCAGTAGCACTGTTCATGTGATACCTCTCTTGGTGGTTGGGAGACACATGTACGCCAGGGATCACTGCAGTGGCTGTACTGTGCAGAGGTGCAGGTAACACATGGCTCTGCTGTTCACAGGACACTACCCTAGAGAGGTGCCACTGGTGTGAACACTGTAGTTGTGCTTACACATAGACTTGCCAGATTGCATAGTACCCCACTATGAACCTGTGAAGCTATTACATGTCCTTTGTGCATGGTTACTTGGTAGCCCTTCTATTTAGATTGGCTATCCTGCTGTTGCAATGTCCCGTGCCTACAAGCCATATGTATCCTGTTATTGTACATGCCAATAGACGATACCTTTGGTATGCATGATATGCCTGTTATGCTGTGTAGAATATCTGACATATCTACCTACAATACTATACATTACACATATTTCAAATAGTATCCCATAATGCAAGCATACTTGCACAGCGGGACCACCTTAGACATGTCATTGTCATTATATGCCCATACACATGCCTACTGTGACAGTATATCAACATATACTATCCCCTGCTATGGCACGTACTTGTTGGACGTACCCTACCACTGACGGCGGGTTGTATGGAATTGTTCTGTTTAAAGCCCTCATGTAGCATCCCTTGTGGTGTCTGTGATGTGTACCTTGTGGCCCACTGCTGGACGCATAGTTTCTACATGCGTTAGTATGCTCAGTAAGACATCACTACATAAATACCTTTTCCCACTTTATGCATTGCGGACACTTTTAATTAATGCAAACCAGGCTATACATACAGTAAATAATTAATAAAAAACATGCTATACATAAACGTACATACCGAGTGTTCTACATACATTGTTCTCGTTACGGACTTTCGTCTCTATCTCTCTCACACTGCTTAAACAGGTATTTTGTATGAGCATACAGTTTGAATGTCTGGCAAGTCATCCTTATATATGTCGATACCTGTAACATGTGGTTTCCTCCCACCAATTGGTGTTCCTGAGTGACTAATTACTTGCATATCAGCTGTGCAGCTACTCCATTCACCAATTACGCGGCAACAGTGGGGTATAGTTGAATTCTCCACCTGGGCATTGCCCATTTGCCCTACCTTCGGGGTGACGGCCTGTATTGTGTTTTGTTATGTGTAATTGCAACTGCTATGCATAGAGACAATTATACTTTGGATTCATGCCCCCCGTGGATTGTGTGTGACAGCTAGAGTATGTGGTTCAACATGTGGGTGTACCTGTCATCCCAACGTCTGATAATGGACTATTGCAAACAAAACATGTAACATCGCCGTTTGTTCCATTATATAACGGCTGCAATTTTGCATGGTGCCTTTAATTGTGTCTTTCACAAGGTATGTTGATGGTTCGGCAGATGTAATTGACTGGATGTTTGTTCAGTTATTACAGTCTGTATTGCTATAGTTTCTAGTGTGGGGGATGTCGGTGGGTGTACGTAGCATATACAGGTTTGTGGGGCTTGCATTTCTACATATTCCATATATATGTGTGTGGGCTCCATCCCTAATTAAAGAGCTATCAGTTAGTAGACTTATGTTACGGGATTGTACATTGGGCCGTTGTTAATTGGTTTCTATATAGTATGCAGGTGAGGTTGATACTTCCATACCTCCGGAATTGCAGCGATATGTAAAGGGATATGTCTAAATGACAGCTATCCCGTGTATTTCTGTCCCAGATATTTGCAGTCATTGTGGTTATGTTGGTAACAGAACCTCTTTGCCATGGGTTGCCACCTTTTCATATGGCCATTGTTGGACACTTGCGGGACGCACAGCGGTGTTTACAGGCCAACACATAGCCACAGTCAGTACACAGGTTAGCACATACTTTTATCCTCAATACATACCTATTGTGGGACTTTGGCTACTTATCATATTGCATGTAACATTTATGTTTCTTACATACAGGCATAACTATTTAATGCAACTATTACATTATATATGGGACATATTAATGTCCTACAATCCCGGACATTTGCCCTTTGTAATGTTTTATGTCAGGACACACCTGCCCAGGGAGGGGCTGTCCTTTCTAATGTGGGACAGGTGGTAACCGTATGCCTACGGCTAGCTATACCCACACCTACCATAATGATCTACCTCCGAGTTGGCACTAACAGACACATGATGTGGACACACAAACACATTACAGTCACACGGAGACGCACATGGCACCCTCAACACACACATACACAGACTACGGCACTCACAAACACAGTTGAACACAGTACCTACGTGGACTGCAACACCGGCAGTGGTAACTAAATGTCCCTTCATATCATCATACTATTACTTGTGGCTGTACTGTTCCGGTACTGTGTTCTTTCGGTCTTTCAGCCTCGTGGTTATGCATGTCGGTATGTTACACATTCCATAGTTGGCGGTATCATATTTATTTGTACCTCCAAGGTGTTATGAATGTCGTTGACCTATCTATATATATATTTGCAGATATCGCTGAATCCATATATATCAACATATATCACTCTATCGCCCTTTCTATCTGTATTATATATATGTATGTATGTGTACATATATATATATATATATATATATATATATATATATATATATATATATATATATATATATATGACGGGAAAAGTGACAGGCAAGCTACACCTTTCATTGTGTACCTGTTGGTGTATACTGTTTCCTGGACTTCGCACGTTTGTGTCTGTACCTGTCACATTACACACCTGCCGTAGGTTAGGGTTACCAGCTGTCCCACTCTGCGAGGGACAGTCCCTCTTTGGGCAATTGTGTCCTGCAAAATATTTGTAAACATGGCAAATGTCCTGAGATTTTAGAACATGCTTATTTCCTATAGTTTATGTAATAGTTGCATGAAACAGTTATTCTGTATCTGAACCACCTATATGTTCTAGAAACAGAATAAGTAAGTAAACATTACAAGAATGAGCTTTTATCTAGGCAAAACAGTGAAGTTCTGAATTTTGTACTGGCCGGGTGTATGTGTCGGCCTGCAGACATCTGACGTATGTCCCACATTGGTCATTTGAAGAGGTGGCAACCCTACCATAGGTACATCTTGGCTAGCAATAGTGTTAGGTGATTCTATACATGATTGCGTGTTGTACTCCTGGCAGTGGTGGTTTTACCCTTCAGAGCAGGCGCTATTAGTACAGGGGTGAATAATGCTGGTTTCACCTGTTCTGGACATCATTGACCGTGATCTGCGCGATATTCGGAGAAGCTTATCCCTGTTTCACGCATATCCATATAGTCATATTTAAACTTCGCTTACCAGCAGTGGGAAATGCATATTCCCGCTAACATGTGCTACACATATGATCTGATGACCTGCATCCGACATGCATTACTCATGCCTTCAGGATTACGTTACATCCCTTGCAGGATGCGGGACCGGGAACATGCATGACTGTCACTCCATTTAACACATGGCCATCTGGGATTTGTACACGTGTTATGCGTTTTGTACGTGGAGTATACTACGGCTGTTACTCCATACTGCACTCGCATGGGTAACTCAGTTAGTTTACATATTGATGAGTCCAGTTAATGGTATGTCCATGTGATGTTTACTGGATGTGCTCTGGCATTGGGTATGTATATCACAGTGAGCCACACACGATACTGTGCTACACCTTCAAATGACCGTAGGTGGAGCATGCTGGGGTGACGAATACCTGTCATGGGTACACCCCATGCCTTGACACAACATCCATGATTATATTATGTGGAGCCCCTCATGAACGCAGCAGGGACTCTGTGCTGAGTGTGTGCAGAACAGTGCTTACACACATGTGCTCCCACAATTGCCTCTGCTCCACTAAGCGACAGTTGGTTACTCGATGTTGTGGTGACAGCGGACACTGTTTGCCCCGTTTGGTGTATGGCCTCTGACAATCGGCCGTGTACCTACCGATGTACCTGGGAACCTATACACACAGCACCACCATATGCTGATAGGCGCATGTACTGTTCAGGTGTTGACATTCCGTGTTCCAATAGCTGTTGTGTGTACAATGTTTGAGGGCTGCCTATGTAGGATTCACACAGTGGGCCACCTATACATTACAATTTACAGGTGGTCGTGTTTGTGTGCCATCCATTTTACTGTGTGTGCAGGTGGAGTGGTGTGTCAGTCCATAGGGGCCTACACTGTCAGAGTATGTGCTATACGTTCCCTCTTTGCCAAGGTATAGGCACATACCTAATAAAACTCACCCCTGACTCCAACCAATCTAACTACCTTTCTAACCTACTCCTACATCTAGCCACCTTACTACTTTCTGGAGACATACACCCCAACCCAGGACCCTCCACATCTCCCTCAACAGATAAATCCTTACTATTCACCTCCTTAAATGCCCAAAGCATAGCTAACAAAGTCCCTAATCTCCATGCCTGGCTTGCACACAATAAACCAGATATCCTGTCTATCTCTGAAACTTGGTTGAAACCCCATATAAAAGATACTGAAATAATACCACCCAACTACTCAATCATTAGAAAAGATAGAACCCACAAAAAAGGAGGTGGAGTAGCCCTCCTATACATATCCTCCTCATCAGTTACATATCCTCCTTATCAGTTACTCCTTATAACAAACCCACACCCCAGTTTAATAAAGCTGAATTACTTTTAGCCCTACTTCAAGTTAACCAACATAAACACATATGTATAGTCTCCCTTTACATCCCTCCTGGTGACAATACTTCTACACTTGAGGACATCCTCTCCTGGCTTTCTATTAACATTAGCATGGAAACAATAATTCTGGGGGACACTAATATCAACTGGTCCTCTATACAGTCTCCCACAAACCCACTTAACATTAACCTCTATATATTCTCACAACTGATCAACTCCATAACCAGGCCCTCAAAACAAGTCCATAATGGTATCCTTGACTGGATTTTAGTCTCCCACCCTCATTATTTCTCAGACAGTGGCACCTTTCCCGATCCCCTTAGTGATCACTTACCCACATTCATACGTCGTTTGTCCTCTCCATTGCATCTTACACACACTTATATTACTATACGCCACCAAAAAACTTTCAATCCCATCACCTTCTCCAACTCTCTAAAAGCAATAAACTGAAATACTTTAAAAACTTTACCACTGGAACAAGCAGTCATCCACTTCAACACAACCTTCTTGAACCTCCTAGACCACCATGTTCCTTTAAGGACAAAAAGAATAAAAAACAAAACTGCTCCTTGGCTATCAAAAAACACACTAGCAACCATGCACCTCAGAGATAAAGCTTGGGCATATTACCAAAAACTCAGGACTCCCCTCACTCATAATGAATTCAAAATGCTTAGGAACAAAGTAAAAAAAATAATCATCATAGATCGACAGAACTATTTTTCTATACTCCAAAACAATAACAAAACAAACCCCCACATGTTTTGGAAAGGCATCTCCACCCTCCTTAACACCAGCAAATCAGACAACCCTAGCCCAGACCCTGAAGCTCCAGACATAGATCTGGCTACTCAGTTCAATACATTTTTCATTGATTCCAAATCCAAACTAACCTCATCATTCTCATCCTTTAACACCACCCCACCCTCCACACTATCCCCATCATCCTCTTTCTGTCCTATACCTCCTGTACCCCCATCTCTGCTTCCACTCCTATTTCCCCTCCATCACCACCCCTCAATACCCCCTCCTGTCAACTTCCACCATTCTCACTCAAACCTGTACCCACATCCACCATAAAAAAACTCCTCCTGAAACTGAAATCATGCTCTCATGCCCCTGATAACATTCCTTCATACTATCTTGCTATAGCTGCAGAAGCCATTGCCTACCCCCATCAGTATTCTAATCAACCGCTCCATTCAAGAAAGTTTAGTACCCCAAATCTGGAAAAAGGCTTATGTCGTACCTTTGCACAAAGGTTGCAACAATAATAACATAACTAACTTCCGTCCCATCGCCATCCTATCCCCCATCTCTAAACTCCTGGAAAAGTGTATTCACCTACAACTCTTACCATATCTCATAGATAATAATCTACTTACTCCCACACAACATGGCTTTAGACCCAGTCACAGCACTATGACTGCCCTTCTCTCCTTCCTGGAAACTGTGAATAAAGCACGAGATTCAGGCCACATTGTCTCAACCCTTTTGCTAGATCTCTCCAAGGCCTTCGACACTATCTCCCACAATTTACTCCTAACTAAACTCTCTAAGCTTAACCTGTCACCTTCCTCTCTGAATTGGTTCACTAGCTACTTATCTAATAGATGCCAAGCTGTAAAATGGAAAAAAGCCACCTCCCCATTCCGTAATACCCCAACTGGAGTCCCTCAAGGATCCATACTAGGCCCCCTTCTTAATGACTTCCATAACTCCATCCCCTTCACTAACATCATCCAATATGCCGATGATTCAACTATTATCTGTTTTGCTACCTCTATACCTATCCTTCTAAAGCTCACACAAGATGCAGTCTTAACCATCGAACTATGGATGAAAAAAAATCACCTTGCACTAAATGCATCTAAAACCAAACTAATGCTATTCACCCCATCCAAAGCCACCTCTTATAATATAAGTACATTCCCTATCACTGGTCATAGTAATACACCCATCAAACTCATTTCAGAGGCCAAATTATTAGGTGTCCAAATTGATAGTCAGCTCAAATTCTGCTCCCATCTTCAACTTAATATAAAAAAAAACCAAAAAACGGTATGCTCTACTGACAAAATCGCTATTTAACACCCTCCACTAAAATCACCCTCTCCACCACATTTCTCATCCCCTCCCTCCTCTATGGTGCCCCACTCCTAACTAACCTACAATCTTCACTCAAATCACAACTCTCCTCTTGCTATAACAAAATTGCCAAGTTTGCTACTGGCCATAAGTCCACTTCACACCATTGTTCATCTCTCCACAAACTAAAATGGTTGGAACTCACCAATCATCTTACCTATATTCAACTTACTGTTGCCCACAAGCTAATTTTCTACCCTTCCCTCTGTCCCTCCCTTTCCTCTACCTTCAAAATGCACCTCCCTGATAGACTACTTAGATCTAACAACCAAAACCTAATAGAACTGTATAAACCATCTCACCCCCAGGAAAAAATCTCCTATCCTATAGTCTAGCTCGTCTCTGGAACTCCCTACCACCACCCATCCGCACCACCTCAAACATCCGTTCTTTCAAAACATCTCTTCACTCACATCTATTTTCCCAGTGGGAATGCTCTTGCTATCACCCCATATAATCTCCTCACCTCTCCTCTCTTCTTTTCTCCTCCTATCTCATACATCCTGATCTCACTTGTTTAAGCCTTGATACCGATTGCATAACATGCACCTCTTAGTGTAACATACCATATATGTAAAGTCACCTCTGTTATCATATTGCAAATTTTATTCTCTCTTTTGATTGTACTATATTAATATTAATCACTATTCTGTTGAATTTGTAATTGTTTTTACTAGGCTTTTGTAACTATAACTTTAACAATTTGTAACAAGATATCTTCACTGTAATTTTCTGCTTGGAGCTCTTCTTCCCAGGACTCCATTGAAAACAGGTTCTTTGTGACCCAATGGACTATCCTGATAAACCAATTGCAAATAAAATAAAATAAATAAAAAATATTGGGCACGCCTCCGTCTGCCTACTGGGGCTGGCACAGTGTGTTCATGGTCTGAATCCCTTTGTGCCTGTGATGGCCTTGGCAATTGCGGTGGGCTATGAGGGCCTTCACCATTTTGTCCCTGCTGCAGCTGTTTCCGCAGGATCATATTATGTAGCATGGCACATACTATGACGATGTGGGCACACGTGCCTGGAGAGTACTGCAAGGCTCCACCAGATGTGTCCAAGCACCGGAACTGTGATTTCAGCATCGCGAACACACGCTCTATGATGTTTCTGGTTTGTGCGTGTGCCTCATTATGGCGTTCTTGCATGGGTGTGTGTGAATTTCTGATGGGAGTCATCATCCACGGCTCCAGTGCATAGCCAGCATCCCCCACAAGGTGGCCATGTGGGATGTCCCCCCCTGGCAAATACCTGATACAGCTGTGAGGCATGCCAGATATGGGAGTCATGGTAGCTTTCAGGACTGCCAGCACACACATCCATGACAATGCCCTGGGCATTGCACACGACCTGGCAGTTGATGTAGTGGAATCCCTTGCAGTTTATGTAGCGCCTACCATGCTCACCGGGTGGTGACCTGATTTGTATGTGCGTGCAGTCTATCGCACCCAGTACCTCCGGGTATTGTGCCACATGGTGGAAGTGACGCATATTGCTGGACAACTCCTCCTGAGTTCGGGGGAAGTATATATACTCATTGGCATGTGGTAACATGGCATCCAGGAACTGGTGTAGTACCCTGGATGCTGATGCTTGTGAGATCCCCATTATATCTCCAGTTGGCCTTTGAAAGGTACCTGTGGCTAGTATTCGCAAGCTTACACATACCTTCGTGTCCACTGGGATGGGTTCCCCTCTGTTGTTTCTGGTTCGCAGGTGTGGCTGGCACAGCTCCACTATTTGCTGTAAGATGTCCTGTCCACCCTGTAATGCTCTACTATCTCCAGATCATGTAGCCCCTGGTAGGTTACCCTTGGTCTGAACACTCTTCTCCTCCTCCGGGGCCTGCGGTGGTTGTCGGCATCATCCTCCACAACACCGTCAGTCTCTAACACATGCTGATGAATCACAGCTATGGCAGCTCCCAACATGTACATTTTAAAAGTTCCCCATGTGTTTACACCTATGGTGCAGTGTTTGGGAATACACAGGTGTGTGTAGGGTACTTTACACTTTATACTATTGTGCTGTGAACACCGATGATGTCATAGGGTGTGTATATACGATCGTAGCTACAGGGTATCTTATGTGTTTTGTGGTGCCTTTGGTGTTGAATTACATATGGCTGCCGTGGATTACCTCTTGACCTTCCCTTTACATTTCTGCACATTCCACCTACCATTTTCTGGCATGCATCCAGCAGCCTGCTTTCATTTGTACTTTCCTAGACCTGGCGTATCTTGCGTAATGTGTGTTATTGTCAGTCTACTGTCGGTTTGCTTTGCTCTGCTATGACAGATCTCCTATCTTTGCAATCCAATGCCTCCCCTCCTTTCTTTGCATTCCAATGCCTCCCCTGTCCTGTTTTTCAGGTTTCTACGAGCAGACTCGTCAGCTGCCGTCGATTGGCCGCCGTGAGTTGATTGGTGTTGATTGCTCATTAGCACTCCAATTACCCTACATCGGCATTTCCTTCTTTTCTTCCCCTGACCTTCCTGTTTGTACTATTATTCGCAGCGCATACATCCGCTTACTGGGTTTCGGGCACGTTTTCATACCTGTACACAAGCGCTTTTGGGCACCATGTGTGCTCTCAGCTAAACAATTCTATACCTTCCTCCCCACCCCTGTCCTGCAGCTTTGCTTAGCAATGGCCAGGCCAGATTTGCATTGCTCCAATGTGCTTACTGCTATGATGGCACACCCCTCTGCTGATGTCATGTATCTCCTCTGAGCCACTCCTCGGTGTTATAGCGCTGCGCCGTATGGTACAACCTTCATCCGGTGGGACATTTGCGATTCAGTATTATCTGCCTCATTTGCATGGCATTGACTACTAATTCATAGTTACCACGCCGAACACTGTCGCAGGCCCTTAGCAACCCTTGCACCTTGGTTGTGGTGTTCCATGCCTACCATTGTGTATTATGGTGTAAACCTGATTTGTATTACATTGCGATTTTATGACATTTTTATATAATTTCTTTATGTTCCAGTTTGTGCACACATGCCCTGCGGTTGTACTGTGCATTACTGTGGACATGACATTAAATGTTGTTTTTTAGGTGTTGTGCATCTTTTCTTATGCCATTGGCTGTGTATTTCGCCATTGGCATATGTTAACTTTGTAATACATGAGTCTGGTCTGCTTCCATAGCTCCGATGTTCTGTTTGGGAAAATGTAAACCGTGTTTTTTGGTTTACATTTCCGTGGGCTTACGCTACACCTGCACCACTTCATGAATCACTATCTGCCTTCATTTGCATGGTGCGGCACTGCGCATGAGGTGATTAGCATACCTATGCCGAGGGCTGCACAGTTCTAGCGTACGCTGGTAGTGCATGTGGTATTGAATTGTACCTGAATCACTCAAAGGCCATATTTGGTGTTATTCCGCCTACGCTATGCCTGCGCCTGGCGCAAGCTTCATGAATCCCGGGGTATATCTTTAACATTATTTGTATTTTGATCATAAGTTAAACATACCTACAATCCATATCCATTTTCATTGTCTTATTGTTCTTTTTGGAGTATTAGAATAAGCAGTAAATATTTATAATGTCTTTCCTTCAATTTGTCCCTTTTAATACACTGTACCCCTTTATTATGGTATCCCCTTATTATAAAGTCTTCTGCCATCTCGTCCAATTGTTGTATTAAATCTGTTCCCTGTGTATTCAGTCTACTAACTCTGGCCATCTGATTTCTAACAATGTTATCAAACATAAATTTGAGTGCATACTAGTGTTTTTTTACAAAAGAGTTCTAGACAACCTTTTTCTTTAGTGGGATGGACCTTTATCTGAATTAAATGAGTTTATAGCATATTTACATACTACAACATCCTATTTAGAGTTCAAAAAGAATATAAAATATAGAAGCATAGACCATTTAGACATTACATTGAAGAAAAATGTTAAAGGTCAGTTGGATACATTATATAAAGAAGTCAAGAAGTCTACGTATCTAGCAAGGGATGGTATGCACCTGAATGTTATGTTTGATAACATAATTTAATATTTATCTGTTTATGTTATAAAGAACAGATCTTGACAATCTTCTCCACCCACTCCACTCTGCCTGCACTCTCTTCTTCACCTGTCTTCCACACTCACTATTACTCTGAACTGTTAATCCCAAGTATTTAAACTCTTCCACCATCACCAACTCTACTCCCTGCATCCTCACATTCCTATGTCCTCCTTCTCATTCATACAAATATATTCTGTTTTAGACCTGCTGAGACTCATTCCTCTCCTCTCTAGAGCATATCTCCAGGATCTCCTTAACCTGTTCCCTACTCTCACTACAGATCACAATGTAATCCGCAAACATTATAGTCCACAAGGAATCCTGTCTGATTTCATCTGTCAACCTGTCCATCACTATTGCAATTAAAGGGCTCAGAACTGATCCTTAATGTAATCCCACCTCTACCTTGAATGCATCTGTCACTCCTACTGCAGACCTCACCACTGTCACACTACTTTCATACATATCCTATAAAACTCTTACATACTTATCTGCCACTCCCAAGTTCCTCAGTTCTCTGCCACTCCCAACTTCCTCATACAGTACCACAACTCCTCTCTAGGCACCTTGTCATATGCTTTCTCTAAGGCCAAAAAAACACAATGCAACTCCTTCTGACCTTCTCTATACTTTTCCATCAGCACTCTCAGAGCAAACATCACATCTGTAGCTTTCATGGCATGAAACCATACTGCTGCTCACTAATCATCACCTCCCTTCTTAACCTAGCTTCCTGTACTCTTTCCCATAACGTTATGCTGTGGGTGATCAGCTTTATCCCTCTGTAGTTACTACAGCTCTGCACATTACTCTTATTCTTAACAGTCGGTACCAATACACTTCTTCTCCCCTTCTCAGGCATCCTCTCACTTTCCAAGATTTTGTTAAACAATTTGGTTAAAAACTCCACTGTTATCTCTCTTAAACACCGCCATGCTTCCACAGGTATGTCATCTAGATCAACAGCCTTTCCATTCTTCATCCTCTTCATAGCTATCCTTACTTCCTCCTTGCTAATCCACTGCACTTCCTGATTCACTATCCCCACATCATTCAACCATCTCTCTCTCTCTCTCTCTCTCATTCTCTTCATTCATTAGCCCCTCAAAGTACTCTTTCCATCTGCTCAACACACTCTCCTCTCTTTTGAGAATGTTTCCCTCATTATCCTTTATCACCCTAACCTGCTGCACATTTTCCCCAGCTCAGTCCCTCTGTCTAGCTAATCGGTACTGGTCCTTTTCTCCCTCCTTAGTGTTCAACCTTTCATACAACTCACCATATGCCTTATCCTTAGCCTTCACCACCTCCCTCTTCACCATAAGCCTCATCTCCTTGTACTCCTGTCTACTTTTTTCATCTCCCTGACAATCCCACTTCTTTTTCATCAACCTCCTCTTCTGTATACTCTCCTGTACTTCCTCATTCCACCACCGGGCCTCCTTTCTCTGTCCAGATATCACAGCTGTTTCCCTTACTACCTCTGCTGTGGCTGCCCAGCTATCTGGTAACTCTTCACTGCCACGCAGTGCTTGTCTTAACTCTTCCCTGAACTCCCCCTTACAGTAATCCTTTTTCAACTTCCACCATTTGATCCTTGGCACTGCCCTCACTCTTTTCCTCTTCTTCTTGATCACCAACATCATCCTACAGACCACTATCCTATGCTGCCTAACTACGCTTTCCCCTGTCATCACTTTGCAGTCTCCAATCTCCTTCAGACTGGCCCTCCTGCATAGGATATAAATAGCTGTATGCATCTTCTTCCACTCTTGTACATCACCTTATACTCCTCCCACTTCTTAAAATATGTATTCATCACACCCATGTCCATCCTTTTCACAAAATCCACTACCATCTGACCTTCTGCATTCCTCTCCTTAACACCATATTTATTTATCACCTCATCATCCATCTGGTCCCTTCACCAACATACCCATTGAAATCCATCCAATCATTCCTTTCACCCTTGGGTACACTCTCCACCACTTCATCCAACTTGCTCCAAAAATTTTTTCTCATACATTGTGCACCCAACATGTGGAACATACACACGAACAACATTCATCATCACACCCTTGTTTCAGCTTCATAAACATCACTCTGACACTCTTTTCACTTCCAAAACACTCTTGACATACTGTTCTTTCTGAATAACACCTACCCAATTTCTCCTCCCATCCATCACCATGGTAAAACAATTTGAACCCCACTCCAATACACCTGGCTTTACTCCCCTTCCATCTGGTCTCTTGCACACACAATATATAAAATGAAGAAATGGATAGCTATGGTTTTTTCCTACTCCCTCCAGCACATTCCTATATTGCTTTCATTTTATCCCCCCCCCCCATTTAAACACTTTCCTGTCTACCCATTTTAATACCTATAATCTGGTCAAAAATTAGAATCACACACAACATGCATAAGTGGCAAAAAACATTGGAGTCCTTCACTTTTTTTTTACTTCTGTTTGCTCAAAGCTTGACATCATGCACCAATGCCAAGTGATTCCTTCTTGGTGCAGTTAGCTCTGCACAGTGCCACTTAAACATGCTGTGTAACATACAGTAACACACAGTGAATGTTGCTTGAAGTATTATCTCATTCCATTATGACTACTTATTTCAGAATTATTATATACATCTAGATTCAAACTCTTTTTTTATCTGGGCTCAAAAAGAAACATGTCAATGCATTTACACCTGCTGCCATAGAGTCAGATAAGCAGCAGCTGTGTTTCATACACTGAGTACTACATCTCATCATTTTAGCAATGAGCTCACATTTGCATATTGCTTAACTTCATGCAAACAGGTGAAAGTGGAATAGATATGAATCTAGAATGTGCAAACACTTTGCAACCATTGCTCCAACCTGCTGCTCAGAGGTGCACTATGTGAAGTGGACAATAGCATGTATTACTGCTGTTTAATATCCATTTAGTGTTCCTGACATGAAAATATATGTAAAAACAGAAAACAATGAGGGCCCTAAGAAAATGTCAGATATTTACAATGTAGCCATCTGTTACCTCCCCCATGCACTGTGAACATGGTCTCTCAGTACTTGTTCACAAATATATGACATCCACTACATAATTAAATAACACATGCTATGTTATATACCATGTATTTCTTTAGAATGACAATAAACATTCTAATTTTCTAATACTTGTAGTCATGTGGACACCTGTTTGCATATAGTTTGTAAATCTGTCTCGTAAAGTATACTGGCAGATTGAAACAGAACCAACAAATACTACACAATGCACGCTCAGCAATCTGATAACATGCAAAACTTCAACTATCATGACAGATGAACATACCTACATATCCATTTCAGCCAGCCATGGCAACCTCTTCTCTACAACATTCCCTGCTGATGTCATCCACTATAAGTTGCCCTGCAGCCTTGTAAAAGTCAGACTTGTGCTGTGGTGCCTGCATAAAGTACTGAGTTCTCTAGTCTGTGTACTTAGATAGGTAGGGGTTCTGTCCTCAGTCAGTCAACAGAGAGGTGTGCATGTGTATGAGTCTATCTAGTCAGAGAAGCATAAGTGTGTATCCTCCAATGCCATGGGTTGCCAATATTTTGACACTTGCACATGCCTACACATCCAATGGCAACCTATTCTGTACATCTCCTGCTGATGTTATACACTATAAAGTTTTCCTGCAGCCTTGTAAAAGTCAAATGTGTGCCATGGCACCTGCATAATGTCCTGAGTTCTCTAGTCTGTGTACTTAGATAAGTAGGGGTTCTGTTCTCACTACATTCAACTTGTGTGCATGTGTGTGTGTCTGTATTTGTGCACTTGCATGACATTAGAGAGAGCATTTTACAACAGTATGTGGGACAGTGCTCTTACCATTTTTCCCTCCCCAGACACTGCTGATGTCATCACATATAAGTATTGTTTGAGGCTCTCCAAGTCAGACTTGAGCTGTGGTGCTTGCCTTAAATGCAGATTTCTTTAGTCGATGTATTCAGACAGGTAGGGGTTCTGTTCTCACTGCAGTCAATGGGTGTGTGTGTGTATGTTTGTTCACTTGCTTGACATTAGAGACAACATTTTACAGCAGCTTATGGGACAGTGCTTTTACCATCTTCCTTTCACCAGACTCTGCTGATTTGCAGATGTGCAGTATACCCATCAGGGCAAGGTCAGTGATGGCATTTAGGCCAAGCCTCAAGTCACCTCATTCTATACGATACAGACTTCAGGGACAGGGATTTCTGTCTATCCACGTACATCATGGTTTGTAGGACTTGTATTTTCTTGGTGTGAAACCCCCATGGCCTGTCCAGCTGCTGCAAGTGTCTGGTGAGGTACATGCAAAAGGAAGTGCTATACTCTATTAGTTTTTTGATGATGTTCGTGTACAGTACTGTTATATCATCCTCAGGTCTGGTACAATGGCCTGACTTATGAGATGCACAATTTAGCCTTTCCATACTGCTGTAAACACAGAAGTAATGATTGTTATGTAAGTTCCCAGATCTTGCTCCACTGGCTTCAGCATGAGGGGAGTGTTGTCAATAGTGTACTTACCAGGAAATTCCACTTTGCATAAGGCTCAAATTCTGACACATTCTGTATTTATTAGTAGACCATGTGGCTTTGGCACAAATCATTTGTCTGTGTTAGCTCCCTCCTGTAGTATGTTAACATCATTGGTGAACTCTATGATTGCAATCAATATACAGGAATCGGCAAACTTGGTAAGTCATAGATCATATACTGTAGCCTGGAATATCACGAAATAGATTCCAAACAGTATAGGGCCCAGAACAGATCCCTGGGGTACACCAGTGGTGACAGCTCTAATGGTAGAGGTCGAGTCACCAAGTTTCACAGTATGTGGTCTGTCAGTAAGGCAACTGGTTAACCATCTAGTGACATAAGTGTTAATCCCCAGCTGGTAGAGTTTGTCAATTATACTTCAGTAGAGGATTGTGTCCAAACCCTAAGACAGATGAAGATAGGCAGTATGCACTGCCCTACCTTCATGCATGCCTATCATACAGAATCCATGGGCTGTGACAACATCACATATTGCCTATAGTGTGAGTCAGAACATACAGCTACCTGACACTCTTTAACACACTTCAACACACCCTCCAGATGGACCATGTTCCTGTAGAAGGGTGTACATCAACATGCATCCATCTGAGTGGGGGTGGCGACAGCACTCGATGCATGCATGTACACATGCATCCTGACTCTCCTGATCTGTTAGGTAGATAAACATATCATCATGGACCTTTTCTACATGGACACTAGTAATATCCTGGCTGTGTGCAACAGACATGTGTGAGTTAATGCTACATCTATGTCTGTGTTACATCTGTCAGATGTCCTCAAAGAGGTCATGTACAGCATGCAGGATGACAACACTATCATCCTTGACCAAGCCAATGTATTTGACACGACTCCACACCATCAGATGTGGCCATAAACACTTATATCACCAAGTGGGTAGAACACTGAATCACATATGTGGCATCTAAATATGTTGAAATGTGGGAAGTGACCTATATCTCATGTGTCCAGTGATCAAGTCTGTACATCAAGGCTGTCTGCTAGGCCCTTTTATGTCCATTATTTAAATCACAGATGTCAAGAACGACCTACAAATCCTCTGTCTGGAGGACTACAGATTGCTGGCAATCATTGACTCCAACTCTGATATTAGTATAATACAGACAGTATCAACAAACATCAAAGATTGCTGCCACAGGCATGACAACACATGAGATGAAAAAAACAATGTGGGGATTTGTTTCGTTATGCAAACAAATGCACAAACCAAGGATCATGTAGATGTCACACCCATCAACAGACCTGTTGTCATGTGTCCTGGGATATATGGTATGTATAATGTCCACCAGTATGTGTCCATGGTGGTGAGTACTTCCTTGTATGTAATACAACTACTGAGTATGTGCAGGACATCTACATGAAAGGCCATAATACCTTCATAGTTCACAGCCTTCATCACACCAATACCTCAGTGCAATGCACCCTTGCTGATGTCCCTCCCTACAGATCTTCCAATGATGTGTAACTGACGTATACCATCTATGCCACAGTGAGTTGTCACACATCTATTTGTGCATACCTTGGTATTAGTTTTGTTGCATAAACATTACTGTCTGATGGCGCTGAATCCACATCAAGGTATTATACAAGATGTATGTGTGATATCTGTTCTGGTGATGTACTCAGTACATACAAAGCTATTTAATGATATTGATGGCATGGCTTATATTCATGACAGTGGGGACTGTGCCATATATTTATCTGCCACACACCAGTCAACCTGCCTGTGGTGATCATAATGTCAAGTGTCTCTCCTCGCACTTCCTGCATATGTTCATGTCAGGAGAGTGTGCTTGATTACACTTATAGATTGCTGACAAGTCATAATAGTTGTACAAGTGTGTTAGTGCAGAACCATCTATGATAACTCAGAATCATATATGCTGTGTCAGAGACATGGGATTACTGGTGGTATTATTCTGATATTGTCCATGATTGTGTGTGCTTGTTTTACTGTTGGCCATGAGCCTGTAGCTCTGTCCCACTTGTTGGAAACCTCTGCTGATAATACAGGAATAGTAAAATATTTAAGCAAATCAGTTTGCACAGCCTCACAATATGCACCCAAACCGAATTTTATATAACATCTGCAATAGATGTTATCTCCATTGTTCATGTCTGAATGCTTGTATCACACAAACATCTTCTCCACTGTTATGTCACCTTGTGTGACAGTCACATAATATACATTTGTCATTGTGCAGCCCATACTGTACCATGTGAAGATGTGATCAGTGTTCCTGCTACAACTGTCTTCTCTGTACATGCCCTCATCTGCTGTACATTACAATGTTTCACCTGTACTCTTTCCTGGTGTTCATCCCCAAACTTCCACTGTGTGCCCCTATTCAAAAAACACACTTCCCATGACTGTTTATTATAAATGGCAGTCCATGTACCCTTATATATCATTTACACAACTTGTACAGACTGACTGGAATGGCATTGCAATACTCTGCACTGTATACAATGTATTGTACTGTGCTTGGAACATATACATTAGTATATGATAAACCCTGCTAATCATTGTGGCATTCTGCTCAATCCCACTAACCCAGTTTGCTCTAATGTAAACATGTTCACTATCCGTGTTGCATTACACTGTTTCCTAGCCACCAACACTGTTGCCAGCCACAAAACCCTGCTTGGTTACGTTAGAATGCAGTGTGTGCCATGAATATGCATTAAGCACTAATGCTCACCGCACAAAGACATAAACTCCATGTAGGCTTCATGTGAAACTTACACAGAATTTATTGAATTCCAAGGAGAGTTTATTAAATAAACCTTTTTTCTAAATAATCCCCCGGATTCATGAAGCTCGGCGCAAGTACGGCGTAAGGCTTACGCCGGCCGTGCGGCGTAGATGTGGAGTAGTCGCGCCATATGCATATTAATGAAGGCGCACAGCCGCCACAGCCACGTGCATAGGAAATGTGCGTGAGTGCAAGGGGCGTATCGAAGTTGCACAGGGAGGCGTGTCAATATCGGCTTTCGACGAGCAACCTAAACTGCTGAATATTTTATTCCACCAGCAATAGTAATCGTATTTATCAGTGTCTGTGGAGACTGAAACGTATGCAAAGCAGAGTCCCTGCGAACAGAAAATGAAGACTCAAACACAAATGCACGGTAGGGAATAACGGGTCCCTACCCATGAACAAATGACAGGAAAACTGTGTGCCTGTAGTCCAATGTAGTGTTGATAGCTATACCATGTGGAAGTGAAATGTATCAGATGTTAGAGCACCGCCAGTAGGTACGTCCAGTCCAACGGAGAGGGTCACCAGCCAACCCATAATTTGAGGGAGGGAACATAGCTGTGCGGATGTGTCCATAACAAAATACACGAGGATAAATGTAGATATAGGTAGTGACCGTATGTCTGAATCCTATCCCACAAGCCATGTAATAGTCACATACAAAAGGTATGTCCGTATTTCACATACCAAATGTGATAGGAAATAGCATACGCATGTAAACGAAACAGAAGGAGCATATAAACGAGCCATAACAACACGGACACATGTAGGCCAAAAGGAACAGTATGATCCGTACCGTCAACCAAGATTACCACCTGTCCCACTTTGCGAGCGACAGTCCCTCTGTGGGCAGATGTGTCCTGACACAAACATGTAAAACTGGCAAATGTCCAGAGAATATAGGACATAATTGCTCTGTAGACGTCATGCAATAGTTGCATTAAACATATTTCACTGGACGTATAATACATAAATGTCATAACAAACAGAATAAGATACCGAAATGCTACAAGAATAAGCTTAGATATAGGCAAGAATTGTAAGTTCTATCTGCCGAACTGATCGTGGGTATGTGTCAGCCTGTAAAATATGCTGTGTTCACCGCAACTGTCACAGTAGGGTTGCCACCCTTACAAATGGCCAAAGTGGGACATGTTTGGTACAGACATCAGACTGTACAGGCCGACACATACCCAAGGCCAGTACAAAGGACAGAACATAACTGTTTTGCCTACAGAAAAGCGTATTCCTGTAGCATTTTAGTTGCTTATTCTGTTTCTCATAACAGTCAGGTATTTCAGATACAGAATTAAGTGTTTAATGCAACTATCACATAAAATATAAGAAATATGTTTGTCCTAAAATCTCAGGACATTTGCCATGTTGACAATTACATGTCAGGAAACAACTGCCCAAAGAGGGACTGTCCATCGCAAAGTGGGACAGGTGGTAACCTTATGTCACACTGTGGCCAATTGAAAAGGTGGAAACACAACCGTTGACTGTGGGGAGGCAATGTCCACAACAGTCGGACATGTGTAAGGAATAGCTTGGACATAGGAAAAGGTGCCATCCTACCAATGAGTAGAACCGGCTGGCAAAATCCGTAAGGCAGCTGTATAATCCAAACGTGTATGTGACACAGTCAAACGGGTAGTACCTGGATACACCAACCAAGTAATGAAAGTGAAGTAAGGGCGTGTACCTATGTGCGTGAGGTATAGCACGTGGAAAACAAACATGGCAGGGTAGTCCACACAACCATAAAGGTACCCAACACATGTAGGGTAGTCAATGTGTAACTCTGGCCGTGTCATGGGCCAACAACCAAAGTAGTGCTCTATGGGGTGTGAGTAATTCGCATGTGAGGGGTGTGTGTTTAATGGTAAATTCCTCAAAGGCGATACTTGTGTCGTATGCATGTTTGGTACAGACATCAGACTGTACAGGCCGACACATACCCAAGGCCAGTACAAAGGACAGAACATAACTGTTTTGCCTACAGAAAAGCATATTCCTGAAGCATTTTAGTTGCTTATTCTGTTTCTCATAACAGTCAGGTATTTCAGATACAGAATTAAGTGTTTAATGCAACTATCACATAAAATATAAGAAATATGTTTGTCCTAAAATCTCAGGACATTTGCCATGTTGAAAAGGTGAACCGGAGGTGTATGAGGGGGCAGTGGGTGAAGTTGAAAGAAACACAACCTCATGTAGAAACAGCTGCAAGACAAGCAGACAGGCCATAGTGTAGAAAATAATCCCACAAACATATGAATAAGGAAATATGCGAGACAAATGTATAGATACGGCATCGTCACATACTCACAGATGGGTCCTGATGGAACTGGCCATAACAAACACACCACACCTGGATGCATAATAGCCTACCCAGCATACCCTTCACAACACACAACCTGCCACCATACCAGAACGTCCACCAAATCCAGCCATATCTGGTCCACTGGTTTGTTGCAGAAACAGATACACACAGTGGCCCCTACGCATATGTAGTAGGTATTGTCACCCTAGGCAGTGTCAGGATTGCAAACCATGTATCCCCTGCAGGTAAAACCTCCTGCATGTTTTCGTGCAGCCACAAAAATCTTCATTATCTAACTTGTTTTGGTCTTGACCAATTTTTGGGATATCCCTCACGGGATGACCAACTTGTGTAAATAGTAGAATGGGTATGATGACATGATGTCCAAGCCAGTAGATATTTGGACACAAGTCAGAACATGCAGTGGAGGTCCATGACACTGTCCAGCCCTAAGTGGGCATGCATAACCTACCACCCAGGATAAAATACCTTCCCGTAACGCACGTGTCCAGACATGAATAGGAGGGAGAATATAATGCACACATTTGCAAAGTGGAAAACGGCATGAGGGCGAGGAAGACACTACGTAAACTGGTCAACCCTGATCAAGTGTGAGGGACACTGACTGTGTGCAGTCGTGACTGACCATACCTGTCAGCCTGTGTGAGCAAGATATCTGGACAGAGCCGTGAATATAAGTGAGACAAAGGTCCAAAATCAGGGACAATCTGTAAACATATCTCTTAGAAACATAGAATTTGATAGAATAACAGTTTGCACATTGGCATTAATGTCTGGAGTATGTAGTCTGAAACCCAACTGTCTGTCAGCACGTTCCGACTGCAGTCTTTAATGCTGAGCTACTGCTGTGCCAGAACACAACAGTGTATTACAGAGGTACGTGCCATACCACGCAACTGTTCGGATATTCGCAGGGTCACCACCTGTCCCACTTTGCGAGTAACAATCCCTCTGTAGGCAGTTGTGTCCTGTGAAAAAAATCAAGACATAGCAAATGTCCTGAGAGTTTATTTCCTAATTTACTTTAATAGTCGCATAAAATGGTTATTTTATATATGAATCCTCAATATGTTATGTGAAGTAGCATAAGCAATTCAAATGTTACTAGAATAAGCTATTATATGTACAAAAAAGGTTAAAGTTCAGTACTATTCAAGGCTGTAGGTATGTTTTGTCCTGGAAAATTGACATCTCTACAGAACATGTCCCACTTTGGGCAGTCGAAAAGTTGGCAACCCTAGGAATGACCACAGGTTCGCCCCATAGTGTTGGTGTGTGCCTCCGACAATCTGCACCAGTGTGGTAAATAGCTGAGGATTGACGTCACTAAATAATGAGAAATATCCTGAGTATAAGACTCCACAACCTGCAGAAAAGTCATGCTAATGCAAAACCTAGCATTCTATCAATGTTCTAAGCTTGTAAGAGCAATAGTTAAAATGTGTCCCTAATTGTCCCCCCATCGTGTAGGTTTTGCACAGGTTCGGTGCTTTGAGAGGTATGGTCCGTACATATTTACAGGAACAGCCCTTCACACTTGTGTAATGTACAACTGCATACCTGTAGTCACTTCATGTCCAAAAATAATAATCCCCGTATGACTGTATACAGGTAATAGTCAAATGTGAATGGGAACACCCCTCACCATGGAGTATGGACTGTAACAACCCCACCAATAATATGTTATGCCAACAGAATAAGCTGCTGACAGGTGCCCAAACACCTGTGTCTATAAACACAGGTAAAACTTCAAAATAGGGAGATAATCCCTGTCCATATGCTTCGTCTGACATTTCACCTTGGCCAGGGAAGTTCCATTCATCAGGTGGACAAGCCGAAACCCAGATCACTACATGAACACCCTGACAATCAAAGACCTGTATGTGGCTGGACTATATGCCTTTGTGTTCTGCATATCCTCGAAGTGATTAACAATGCAGCCGGAGTCCACAGCAGTAGGCAATAGGGAATGTGTAATATGTAGTACCGCCTTTTTCCCAGCAGGAGAATGGATGCCTGTGTCGTAGGTGAAGCGGTGAGGCGTATGTTGATGTAGCTAAGTACTATGGGTATGCATATCAATGAGGGAGAACACCAATAGAATAGTGGTTCCGGTATCCGGCCAACGTGAATGCAGTCCCAGTTAACCTACGACCACTGCACATATAACTTGAAAGTGTAATGAAAGCGTTCGTGCAGTACACACATTTAAATATGTAAAGGTGAACGTGTGTTTCGCAGTAGTCCATAAACTGGAATACAGATATGTAACTGTTACGGTCAGAATTATGAAAGTTCACGGAAGCACAATTATCTATGAAACATATGTAACCCACAATAAGGATATGCAAGTGCGCCTGCGCGTGTGTAATCCGCTCACAGAATAGAAAATGAATGGTGTTTTCCCCACGTTCTATGTACATGGCTTATACCTGTTAAACCCGTAAAGTACGAAACCGGACAAAGCCATGACAACAACTGGTACAAATAGGGACAATCCCCAGATATTGCCCTAACAAACATAGAAAGTGGATAGAATAACAGGTGTGTCACTAGCATGGATTCTCAAAGGGTATGAAGTCATAACCTGAAATGTTTGTCATTATTTACCAAAGTCAGTCTTTAATGATATGCCACTAACTTGCCAGATAGACACAAGGTTATGAAAAATGGACCAAAGATAAGAGGCAAACAGCTGTACATGCAGCGGAAATCTGTACAGTTGAAAGGTATGATATGGAGATATATATACACATATATCCACAGACATAATCCAAAGCAAATTACGAGATGAGGAATGTACAGAATATGTATATATGTACATATATATATCTATACACACACGCACGATACATGAATAGATATATACACAACAAACATATGTCCCTGTACATATAACACATGTACATAAATAGGTCACGGTATAGCTAATATGGATAGACAGACAGACATGTATGAAAGGAGAATACACCGATGGTTTCCAAACCATTGCCCGGAAAGTACCAGTGTGACAGGGCCTGCAAGTTCTACACATTAAACATGAATATAGGTGTCCTTTGCAAGACCCCAAAAATTGATCCTGTATGAAGTGCAAACCGTCATTAATACAAAAGAAGTCACACCTGCAACTATGATATAGGCGTACATGCAACAGTAGCAGGTGCAAGGGTAATAACACATGGGTCAATTGAATGTATGACGTACGAGCTGATATCCGCAGAGTGGGGAGTGCTTGGAAGTGTCCTCACACTTTATTATTGCTCACATTAAACATGTCTAATGGGTACTGTGGAGGTGTGTCAGGTATGGGAATCATGGGTATGCAGAATTGTGCCAAGGTGTTGGTTGGCACAGATCTATTAGGTACGCCCCATGGGAGTGATCAAAATACCTATGTGGGTATAGCACACGCCTACATTCTCCAAAAAGGTGCAACCCATCTACTGGATATTGTGTAAACCATTGGGGGAAGACATAGGGACCTATATCAGTGTCATGTAGGCGATTATCATGGATGGACACGCGTACAACCAAGATGGTAACCATACCTGCCAGAATGTCAGAATAAGACAGCTGGACTAAGGCACTGTACACGACAGACAAATAGGGACTATATTAAATATACCTCAGATGAAGTCAGACCATTGATAGAATAAGTGCGTAGTCAGGAATACGAATGTTATGAGAGTCAGTAATCATGAAATAGAAATGTCAGTCATACCTAACCGCACAGTCCATCATGGCTTGCCAGCAATCTACCAGAAAGGCACATTATCATGACAAATGTAACAGAATCATAGGTCAAACCCCAGGGCATATACCCATAATGTGTACAGGTGAGAGGTATGAAGGTAACCCGTCCTAATGAAATGTACAGAACTAGTGATACTAGGTGGACAGGTGAGAAGAAAGACGTCAGGACAAATGACAAAACATGTACAAGTCATAAGCATGTTTGTCCACAAATGTGAATTACAATGTATGGCCTGTGAAAGTCAATGTGGAAGGTTAATAGACTCAAAAGACATGTGTCTCTCAGGGTGTCATGCAGTGTCGCCGATACAGTGTCCAGTCCCCCATACTCGTACGTGAGCTCTGCCACTGACGAAAAGCGCAGATACCAGCGTACACATAAGGTACATGATGGAATAATTAGTGTGGATAAGCACCTGTTGGCATGTGTGAGGAATATAACCCAGTGGGTGGGTGTGTCCTGCAATAGGAATGTAATGGTAACTGGCCTGTGATGGCGCCATGTATTGTGTGTATTGGCGTAAGGAAATTGATGTCCAGTATCAGAAACATACCTCGCAACTGTACGAATGTGCAGATGTATGCCTCATATGTGTGGTGTGTTCCTCTCACAGACTGTACCTGTCTGCCAAATACCTGAGAACTGACGTCATTAAATAATGATAAACATATGTGTTTAAGACCCCAAATCCCTCAGAAAGGTCATACTAATGCAAAACCTATAATACTGTCAACTATCTACGTTTGTAAGAGCAATATGTAGAATCTGCCCATATCTGTCCCCCCATCATGTTAGGCTTTGTACAGATGTTTTGCACTAGGAGGTTGATAGGTATGATCAGAAACAGATACATGTCTGAGGAAACAGCATTATCGATTGCAAGATAACTCAAGGTATGAAAAGCGCTGCAGTAGGAAGTTCATCCGCAGGTATGTGCTGACATGTCAAATGACACAGCAGTCTACAGGAAGTACCTATAGGGTGTCACCTTTACCAGTGATGACAGTGGGACATACCCACAGCCATGCATACACCACAAATAGACATAGCACACAGCAAAGCCTAGGACATGATACACGAAGCCTCTGGCGTGTATGGACTGAGTGAGAGTACAGCAAGGAAAGATGACTGCCAGGCTATTCAGTAAACTCCTGCAGGGGCGTGCAAGACCGCCTGTAACACGAACATTGCACGGACAATGTTGGGATTTGCAACATACCCCATTTGTATGTGTAAGTTATGCAAATGATGTAATTACGCGATACATGAAACAGTAAGCTGTCCGTGCAAGAGCAGAGTTATGTGCAGAAATCTACACGGATGTTATGCGACTAACGTTTTGCACGTTCCTAAACGGAGCAATGACAGCTGCAAATACAGTATGAATACAGTCGAAGAAGCATGCCAATGTCCATGTCCAAGGCCAGTGGCAGCTTTGTCCATTGGATATCAATGAACCAGAAAGGCTCATCCAGCCTCTGCTACACTTTGCTGTGAAGGAAAGGTTAGTTTGCTTTTATTTTTTGTATTACTTTTCTATATTTTGAATACTGTAGTTTGTTTTCTTTACCTTGTGTTTTGCTTGCATTCTGTTTTAATAGCATATTAAAACTTTAAAAGAGACCACAGCTCTCTCTGTTCTGAGTCAGGCAGAAATAAGAACTGATTAATTAAGGACTCATTCATAAGACAGAAGAGGTCACTTAAGGTTAATCACTTGTTAACAGAGGGGTGGAGCTAGGAACTAAAATTTCTATTTAAGGAGTAAACTAAAACATTTCAGAGCTTTACCAGAAAGGCTCATCCAGACTCTGCTACACTTTGCTGTGAAGGAAAGGTTAGTTTGCTTTTATTTTTTGTATTACTTTTCTATATTTTGAATACTGTAGTTTGTTTTCTTTACCTTGTGTTTTGCTTGCATTCTGTTTTAATAGCATATTAAAACTTTAAAAGAGACCACAGCTCTCTGTTCTGAGTCAGGCAGAAATAAGAACTGATTAATTAAGGACTCATTCATAAGACAGAAGAGGTCACTTAAGGTTAATCACTTGTTAACAGAGGGGTGGAGCTAGGAACTAAAATTTCTATTTAAGGAGTAAACTAAAACATTTCAGAGCTTTACCAGAAAGGCTCATCCAGACTCTGCTACACTTTGCTGTGAAGGAAAGGTTAGTTTGCTTTTATTTTTTGTATTACTTTTCTATATTTTGAATACTGTAGTTTGTTTTCTTTACCTTGTGTTTTGCTTGCATTCTGTTTTAATAGCATATTAAAACTTTAAAAGAGACCACAGCTCTCTCTGTTCTGAGTCAGGCAGAATTTTGCTGTGAAGGAAAGGTTAGTTTGCTTTTATTTTTTGTATTACTTTTCTATATTTTGAATACTGTAGTTTGTTTTCTTTACCTTGTGTTTTGCTTGCATTCTGTTTTAATAGCATATTAAAACTTTAAAAGAGACCACAGCTCTCTCTGTTCTGAGTCAGGCAGAAATAAGAACTGATTAATTAAGGACTCATTCATAAGACAGAAGAGGTCACTTAAGGTTAATCACTTGTTAACAGAGGGGTGGAGCTATGATATAGGCGACATGCAACAGTAAAGCAGGTGCAAGGGCACAATAACACATGGGTCAATTGGAATGTATGGACGATAATGAAGCTGATATCATCCTGCAGAGTGGGGAGTGCTTGAAGTGTCCTCACACTTTATTATTGCTCACATTGTTTTATGTCTAATGGGTAATGTGGAGGTGTGGTCAGGTATGGAATCATGGTATGCAGGAATTGTGCCAAGGTGTTGGTTGGCACAGATCTATTAGGTTTCCATGGGAGTGACTCAAAAATACCCTATGTGGGTATAGCACACGCCTACATCTCTCCAAAAAGGTGCAACCCATCTAACTGATATTGTGTAAACCATTGGGGTTATGACATAGGGAATCTTTAGGTATCAGTGCTGTCATGTAGGCGACATCATCATGGATGGACACGCCGCGACAAACCAAGATGATGTAACCCCACATCACCTGCCAGAATGTCAGGAATAAGACAGCTGGACTAAGGCACAAAACATTTTTACAGACAAATAGGGACTATATTGGGTCATACTCTCAGATGAAGTCAGACCATTGATAGAATAAGGCGCGTGAGTCAGGAATAATGGTAATGTTAAGTGAGAGTCAGTAATCCATGAAATAGAAATGTCATGTCATGAACCTAACCGCGACAGTCCATCATGGCTTGCCAGCAATCTACCAGAAAGGCACATTATCATGACAAATGTAACAGAATCATAGGTCAAACCCCAGGGCATATAACACCATAATGTGTGCAGGTGAGAGGTGATGAAGGTAACCTCTGGCCCCATTAGAAATGTACAGAACTAGTGATACTAGGTGGACAGGTGAGAAGAAAGACGTTAGGACAAATGACAAAACATGTACAAGCTTCATAAGCATGTTTGTCCACAAATAAAGTGAATTACAATGTATGGCCTGTGAAAGTCACATGTGGAAGGTTAATAGACCTCCAAAAGACATGTGTCTCTCAGGGTGTCATGCGTGTGTCGCTTTGATACAGTGTCCAGTCCCCCATACTCCAGCACGTGGAGCTCTGCCACTCGACGAAAAGCGCAGATACCAGCCGCATACATAAGGTAAAGTACATGTGATGGAATAATTAGTGTGGATAAGCACCTGTTGGCATGTGTGGAGGAATATAACTCCAGTGGGTGGTAAAGTCCTGCAATAGGAATGTAATGGTAACTGGCCTGTGATGGTTTCATGTATTGTGTGTGTATTGGCGTAAGGAAATTGATGTCCAGTATCAGAAACATACCGTGAACTGCAAATGTACAATGTGCAGATGTATGCCTCATATGTGTGGTGTAAGTTCCTCCCACAGACTTGGTGAAATCTGTCTGCCAAATAATTGAGAACCTGACGTCATTAAATAATGATAAACATATGTGTTTAAGACCCCAAACTCCCTCAGAAAGGTCAAAATTAATGCAAAACCTATAATACTTTGTCAACTATCTACGCTTGTAAGAGTGTCATGTAGAATCTGCTCACATTCGTCTCCCCCATCATGTTAGGCTTTGTACTAGATGTTTTGCACTAGGAGGTTGATAGGGTATGACTGTGAAACAGGATACATGTCTGAGGAAACAGCATTATCGACAGTAAAGCATAACTCACAAGGTATGAAAAGCGCTGCCAGTAGGGAAGTTCATCCGGCAGGTATGTGCTGACATGTCAAATTTAACACAGCAGTCTACAGGGAAGTACCCCTTATAGGGTGTCACTCTTTTACCAGTGCGTGATGACAGTGGGCACATACCCACAGCCATGCATACACCTAAGGCAAATAAGGAGCATAGCACACAGCAGCCTAGGGCATAGATACAATGCGGCCTCCATGCAGTATGGACTGAGTGAGTACAGCAAGGAAAGAGACTGCACAGGCTATTCAGGGTAAATCACCCTGTAGAAGCGGTAAGACCTGGGCCGTGGTAACACCTAATATCATTGCACGACAATGTTGGGATTTGCAAAGACACCCCATTTGCATGTGTAAGTTATGCAAAATGATGTAATTACGCCGATAAGGAGCATGGAAACAGTAAGCCGTCCGTGCAAGAGCAGAGAGTTATGTGCAGAAATCTACACGGACAGTTATGCTAATTAACGCTTTGCACGCTCCTAAACGGAGCAATGACAGCTGCAACACAGGCATGAATACAGCCTAAGAAGCATGCCAATGTCCATGTCCAAGGCCAGTGGCAGCTTTGTCCATTGGATATCAATGAACTGAAAGGCTCCATCCAGCCCTCTTGCCACACTTTGGCTGTGAAGGAAAGGTTAGTTTGTTTATGTATTTTTGTAATACTTTTCTATATTTTGAATAATCTGTAGTTTGCTTTCTTCTACCTTGTAAGGTTTTGTTTGCATTCTGTTTTAATAGCATATTAAACTTTAAAGAGTGTTAGAAGGCTCATCCAGACTCTGCTACACTTTGCTGTGAAGGAAAGGTTAGTTTGCTTTTATTTTTGTATTACTGTATTGCCTTTCTATATTTTGAATACTGTAGTTTGTTTTCTTTACCTTGTGTTTTGCTTGCATTCTGTTTTAACAGCATATTAAAACTTCAAAAGAGACCACAGCTCTCTCTGTTCTGAGTCAGGCAGAAATAAGAACTGATTAATTAAGGACTCATTCATAAGACAGAAGAGGTCACTTAAGGTTAATCACTTGTTAACAGAGGGGTGGAGCTAGGAACTAAAATTTCTATTTAAGGAGTAAACTAAAACATTTCAGAGCTTTACCAGAAAGGCTCATCCAGACTCTGCTACACTTTGCTGTGAAGGAAAGGTTAGTTTGCTTTTATTTTTGTATTACTGTATTGCCTTTCTATATTTTGAATACTGTAGTTTGTTTTCTTTACCTTGTGTTTTGCTTGCATTCTGTTTTAACAGCATATTAAAACTTCAAAAGAGACCACAGCTCTCTCTGTTCTGAGTCAGGCAGAAATAAGAACTGATTAATTAAGGACTCATTCATAAGACAGAAGAGGTCACTTAAGGTTAATCACTTGTTAACAGAGGGGTGGAGCTAGGAACTAAAATTTCTATTTAAGGAGTAAACTAAAACATTTCAGAGCTTTACCAGAAAGGCTCATCCAGACTCTGCTACACTTTGCTGTGAAGGAAAGGTTAGTTTGCTTTTATTTTTGTATTACTGTATTGCCTTTCTATATTTTGAATACTGTAGTTTGTTTTCTTTACCTTGTGTTTTGCTTGCATTCTGTTTTAACAGCATATTAAAACTTCAAAAGAGACCACAGCTCTCTGTTCTGAGTCAGGCAGAAATAAGAACTGATTAATTAAGGACTCATTCATAAGACAGAAGAGGTCACTTAAGGTTAATCACTTGTTAACAGAGGGGTGGAGCTAGGAACTAAAATTTCTATTTAAGGAGTAAACTAAAACATTTCAGAGCTTTACCAGAAAGGCTCATCCAGACTCTGCTACACTTTGCTGTGAAGGAAAGGTTAGTTTGCTTTTATTTTTGTATTACTGTATTGCCTTTCTATATTTTGAATACTGTAGTTTGTTTTCTTTACCTTGTGTTTTGCTTGCATTCTGTTTTAACAGCATATTAAAACTTCAAAAGAGACCACAGCTCTCTCTGTTCTGAGTCAGGCAGAAATAAGAACTGATTAATTAAGGACTCATTCATAAGACAGAAGAGGTCACTTAAGGTTAATCACTTGTTAACAGAGGGGTGGAGCTAGGAACTAAAATTTCTATTTAAGGAGTAAACTAAAACATTTCAGAGCTTTACCAGAAAGGCTCATCCAGACTCTGCTACACTTTGCTGTGAAGGAAAGGTTAGTTTGCTTTTATTTTTGTATTACTGTATTGCCTTTCTATATTTTGAATACTGTAGTTTGTTTTCTTTACTTTTTGTTTTGCTTGCATTCTGTTTTAACAGCATATTAAAACTTCAAAAGAGACCACAGCTCTCTCTGTTCTGAGTCAGGCAGAAATAAGAACTGATTAATTAAGGACTCATTCATAAGACAGAAGAGGTCACTTAAGGTTAATCACTTGTTAACAGAGGGGTGGAGCTAGGAACTAAAATTTCTATTTAAGGAGTAAACTAAAACATTTCAGAGCTTTACCAGAAAGGCTCATCCAGACTCTGCTACACTTTGCTGTGAAGGAAAGGTTAGTTTGCTGTATTGCCTTTCTATATTTTGAATACTGTAGTTTGTTTTCTTTACTTTGTGTTTTGCTTGCATTCTGTTTTAACAGCATATTAAAACTTCAAAAGAGACCACAGCTCTCTCTGTTCTGAGTCAGGCAGAAATAAGAACTGATTAATTAAGGACTCATTCATAAGACAGAAGAGGTCACTTAAGGTTAATCACTTGTTAACAGACGGGGTGGAGCTAGGAACTAAAATTTCTATTTAAGGAGTAAACTAAAACATTTCAGAGCTTTACCAGAAAGGCTCATCCAGACTCTGCTACACTTTGCTGTGAAGGAAAGGTTAGTTTGCTTTTATTTTTGTATTACTGTATTGCCTTTCTATATTTTGAATACTGTAGTTTGTTTTCTTTACCTTGTGTTTTGCTTGCATTCTGTTTTAACAGCATATTAAAACTTCAAAAGAGACCACAGCTCTCTCTGTTCTGAGTCAGGCAGAAATAAGAACTGATTAATTAAGGACTCATTCATAAGACAGAAGAGGTCACTTAAGGTTAATCACTTGTTAACAGAGGGGTGGAGCTAGGAACTAAAATTTCTATTTAAGGAGTAAACTAAAACATTTCAGAGCTTTACCAGAAAGGCTCATCCAGACTCTGCTACACTTTGCTGTGAAGGAAAGGTTAGTTTGCTTTTATTTTTGTATTACTGTATTGCCTTTCTATATTTTGAATACTGTAGTTTGTTTTCTTTACCTTGTGTTTTGCTTGCATTCTGTTTTAACAGCATATTAAAACTTCAAAAGAGACCACAGCTCTCTCTGTTCTGAGTCAGGCAGAAATAAGAACTGATTAATTAAGGACTCATTCATAAGACAGAAGAGGTCACTTAAGGTTAATCACTTGTTAACAGAGGGGTGGAGCTAGGAACTAAAATTTCTATTTAAGGAGTAAACTAAAACATTTCAGAGCTTTACCAGAAAGGCTCATCCAGACTCTGCTACACTTTGCTGTGAAGGAAAGGTTAGTTTGCTTTTATTTTTGTATTACTGTATTGCCTTTCTATATTTTGAATACTGTAGTTTGTTTTCTTTACCTTGTGTTTTGCTTGCATTCTGTTTTAACAGCATATTAAAACTTCAAAAGAGACCACAGCTCTCTCTGTTCTGAGTCAGGCAGAAATAAGAACTGATTAATTAAGGACTCATTCATAAGACAGAAGAGGTCACTTAAGGTTAATCACTTGTTAACAGAGGGGTGGAGCTAGGAACTAAAATTTCTATTTAAGGAGTAAACTAAAACATTTCAGAGCTTTACCAGAAAGGCTCATCCAGACTCTGCTACACTTTGCTGTGAAGGAAAGGTTAGTTTGCTTTTATTTTTGTATTACTGTATTGCCTTTCTATATTTTGAATACTGTAGTTTGTTTTCTTTACCTTGTGTTTTGCTTGCATTCTGTTTTAACAGCATATTAAAACTTCAAAAGAGACCACAGCTCTCTCTGTTCTGAGTCAGGCAGAAATAAGAACTGATTAATTAAGGACTCATTCATAAGACAGAAGAGGTCACTTAAGGTTAATCACTTGTTAACAGAGGGGTGGAGCTAGGAACTAAAATTTCTATTTAAGGAGTAAACTAAAACATTTCAGAGCTTTACCAGAAAGGCTCATCCAGACTCTGCTACACTTTGCTGTGAAGGAAAGGTTAGTTTGCTTTTATTTTTGTATTACTGTATTGCCTTTCTATATTTTGAATACTGTAGTTTGTTTTCTTTACCTTGTGTTTTGCTTGCATTCTGTTTTAACAGCATATTAAAACTTCAAAAGAGACCACAGCTCTCTCTGTTCTGAGTCAGGCAGAAATAAGAACTGATTAATTAAGGACTCATTCATAAGACAGAAGAGGTCACTTAAGGTTAATCACTTGTTAACAGAGGGGTGGAGCTAGGAACTAAAATTTCTATTTAAGGAGTAAACTAAAACATTTCAGAGCTTTACCAGAAAGGCTCATCCAGACTCTGCTACACTTTGCTGTGAAGGAAAGGTTAGTTTGCTTTTATTTTTGTATTACTGTATTGCCTTTCTATATTTTGAATACTGTAGTTTGTTTTCTTTACCTTGTGTTTTGCTTGCATTCTGTTTTAACAGCATATTAAAACTTCAAAAGAGACCACAGCTCTCTCTGTTCTGAGTCAGGCAGAAATAAGAACTGATTAATTAAGGACTCATTCATAAGACAGAAGAGGTCACTTAAGGTTAATCACTTGTTAACAGAGGGGTGGAGCTAGGAACTAAAATTTCTATTTAAGGAGTAAACTAAAACATTTCAGAGCTTTACCAGAAAGGCTCATCCAGACTCTGCTACACTTTGCTGTGAAGGAAAGGTTAGTTTGCTTTTATTTTTGTATTACTGTATTGCCTTTCTATATTTTGAATACTGTAGTTTGATTTCTTTACCTTGTGTTTTGCTTGCATTCTGTTTTAACAGCATATTAAAACTTCAAAGAGACCACAGCTCTCTCTGTTCTGAGTCAGGCAGAAATAAGAACTGATTAATTAAGGACTCATTCATAAGACAGAAGAGGTCACTTAAGGTTAATCACTTGTTAACAGAGGGGTGGAGCTAGGAACTAAAATTTCTATTTAAGGAGTAAACTAAAACATTTCAGAGCTTTACCAGAAAGGCTCATCCAGACTCTGCTACACTTTGCTGTGAAGGAAAGGTTAGTTTGCTTTTATTTTTGTATTACTGTATTGCCTTTCTATATTTTGAATACTGTAGTTTGTTTTCTTTACCTTGTGTTTTGCTTGCATTCTGTTTTAACAGCATATTAAAACTTCAAAAGAGACCACAGCTCTCTCTGTTCTGAGTCAGGCAGAAATAAGAACTGATTAATTAAGGACTCATTCATAAGACAGAAGAGGTCACTTAAGGTTAATCACTTGTTAACAGAGGGGTGGAGCTAGGAACTAAAATTTCTATTTAAGGAGTAAACTAAAACATTTCAGAGCTTTACCAGAAAGGCTCATCCAGACTCTGCTACACTTTGCTGTGAAGGAAAGGTTAGTTTGCTTTATTTTTTGTATTACTGTAATGCCTTTCTATTTTTTGAATACTGTAGTTTGTTTTCTTTACCTTGTGTTTTGCTTGCATTCTGTTTTAACAGCATATTAAAACTTCAAAAGAGACCACAGCTCTCTCTGTTCTGAGTCAGGCAGAAATAAGAACTGATTAATTAAGGACTCATTCATAAGACAGAAGAGGTCACTTAAGGTTAATCACTTGTTAACAGAGGGGGTGGAGCTAGGAACTAAAATTTCTATTTAAGGAGTAAACTAAAACATTTCAGAGCTTTACCAGAAAGGCTCATCCAGACTCTGCTACACTTTGCTGTGAAGGAAAGGTTAGTTTGCTTTTATTTTTGTATTACTGTATTGCCTTTCTATATTTTGAATACTGTAGTTTGTTTTCTTTACCTTGTGTTTTGCTTGCATTCTGTTTTAACAGCATATTAAAACTTCAAAAGAGACCACAGCTCTCTCTGTTCTGAGTCAGGCAGAAATAAGAACTGATTAATTAAGGACTCATTCATAAGACAGAAGAGGTCACTTAAGGTTAATCACTTGTTAACAGAGGGGTGGAGCTAGGAACTAAAATTTCTATTTAAGGAGTAAACTAAAACATTTCAGAGCTTTACCAGAAAGGCTCATCCAGACTCTGCTACACTTTGCTGTGAAGGAAAGGTTAGTTTGCTTTTATTTTTGTATTACTGTATTGCCTTTCTATATTTTGAATACTGTAGTTTGTTTTCTTTACCTTGTGTTTTGCTTGCATTCTGTTTTAACAGCATATTAAAACTTCAAAAGAGACCACAGCTCTCTCTGTTCTGAGTCAGGCAGAAATAAGAACTGATTAATTAAGGACTCATTCATAAGACAGAAGAGGTCACTTAAGGTTAATCACTTGTTAACAGAGGGGGTGGAGCTAGGAACTAGAATTTCTATTTAAGGAGTAAACTAAAACATTTCAGAGCTTTACCAGAAAGGCTCATCCAGACTCTGCTACACTTTGCTGTGAAGGAAAGGTTAGTTTGCTTTTATTTTTGTATTACTGTATTGCCTTTCTATATTTTGAATACTGTAGTTTGTTTTCTTTACCTTGTGTTTTGCTTGCATTCTGTTTTAACAGCATATTAAAACTTCAAAAGAGACCACAGCTCTCTCTGTTCTGAGTCAGGCAGAAATAAGAACTGATTAATTAAGGACTCATTCATAAGACAGAAGAGGTCACTTAAGGTTAATCACTTGTTAACAGAGGGGTGGAGCTAGGAACTAAAATTTCTATTTAAGGAGTAAACTAAAACATTTCAGAGCTTTACCAGAAAGGCTCATCCAGACTCTGCTACACTTTGCTGTGAAGGAAAGGTTAGTTTGCTTTTATTTTTGTATTACTGTATTGCCTTTCTATATTTTGAATACTGTAGTTTGTTTTCTTTACCTTGTGTTTTGCTTGCATTCTGTTTTAACAGCATATTAAAACTTCAAAAGAGACCACAGCTCTCTCTGTTCTGAGTCAGGCAGAAATAAGAACTGATTAATTAAGGACTCATTCATAAGACAGAAGAGGTCACTTAAGGTTAATCACTTGTTAACAGAGGGGTGGAGCTAGGAACTAAAATTTCTATTTAAGGAGTAAACTAAAACATTTCAGAGCTTTACCAGAAAGGCTCATCCAGACTCTGCTACACTTTGCTGTGAAGGAAAGGTTAGTTTGCTTTTATTTTTGTATTACTGTATTGCCTTTCTATATTTTGAATACTGTAGTTTGTTTTCTTTACCTTGTGTTTTGCTTGCATTCTGTTTTAACAGCATATTAAAACTTCAAAAGAGACCACAGCTCTCTCTGTTCTGAGTCAGGCAGAAATAAGAACTGATTAATTAAGGACTCATTCATAAGACAGAAGAGGTCACTTAAGGTTAATCACTTGTTAACAGAGGGGTGGAGCTAGGAACTAAAATTTCTATTTAAGGAGTAAACTAAAACATTTCAGAGCTTTACCAGAAAGGCTCATCCAGACTCTGCTACACTTTGCTGTGAAGGAAAGGTTAGTTTGCTTTTATTTTTGTATTACTGTATTGCCTTTCTATATTTTGAATACTGTAGTTTGTTTTCTTTACCTTGTGTTTTGCTTGCATTCTGTTTTAACAGCATATTAAAACTTCAAAAGAGACCACAGCTCTCTCTGTTCTGAGTCAGGCAGAAATAAGAACTGATTAATTAAGGACTCATTCATAAGACAGAAGAGGTCACTTAAGGTTAATCACTTGTTAACAGAGGGGTGGAGCTAGGAACTAAAATTTCTATTTAAGGAGTAAACTAAAACATTTCAGAGCTTTACCAGAAAGGCTCATCCAGACTCTGCTACACTTTGCTGTGAAGGAAAGGTTAGTTTGCTTTTATTTTTGTATTACTGTATTGCCTTTCTATATTTTGAATACTGTAGTTTGTTTTCTTTACCTTGTGTTTTGCTTGCATTCTGTTTTAACAGCATATTAAAACTTCAAAAGAGACCACAGCTCTCTCTGTTCTGAGTCAGGCAGAAATAAGAACTGATTAATTAAGGACTCATTCATAAGACAGAAGAGGTCACTTAAGGTTAATCACTTGTTAACAGAGGGGTGGAGCTAGGAACTAAAATTTCTATTTAAGGAGTAAACTAAAACATTTCAGAGCTTTACCAGAAAGGCTCATCCAGACTCTGCTACACTTTGCTGTGAAGGAAAGGTTAGTTTGCTTTATTTTTTGTATTACTGTAATGCCTTTCTATTTTTTGAATACTGTAGTTTGTTTTCTTTACCTTGTGTTTTGCTTGCATTCTGTTTTAACAGCATATTAAAACTTCAAAAGAGACCACAGCTCTCTCTGTTCTGAGTCAGGCAGAAATAAGAACTGATTAATTAAGGACTCATTCATAAGACAGAAGAGGTAATTTAAGGTTAATCACTTGTTAACAGAGGGGGTGGAGCTAGGAACTAAAATTTCTATTTAAGGAGTAAACTAAAACATTTCAGAGCTTTACCAGAAAGGCTCATCCAGACTCTGCTACACTTTGCTGTGAAGGAAAGGTTAGTTTGCTTTTATTTTTTTGTATTACGGTATTGCCTTTCTATATTTTGAATACTGTAGTTTATTTTCTTTACCTTGTGTTTTGCTTGCATTCTGTTTTAACAGCATATTAAAACTTCAAAAGAGACCACAGCTCTCTCTTTGTTCTGAGTCAGGCAGAAATAAGAACTGATTAATTAAGGACTCATTCATAAAACAGAAGAGGTCACTTAAGGTTAATCACTTGTTAACAGAGGGGGTGGAGCTAGGAACTAAAATTTCTATTTAAGGAGTCAACTAAAACATTTCAGAGCTTTACCAGAAAGGCTCATCCAGACTCTGCTACACTTTTCTGTGAAGGAAAGGTTAGTTTGCTTTTATTTTTTGTATTACTGTATTGCCTTTCTATATTTTGAATACTGTAGTTTGTTTTCTTTACCTTGTGTTTTGCTTGCATTCTGTTTTAACAGCATATTAAAACTTCAAAAGAGACCACAGCTCTCTCTGTTCTGAGTCAGGCAGAAATAAGAACTGATTAATTAAGGACTCATTCATAAGACAGAAGAGGTCACTTAAGGTTAATCACTTGTTAACAGAGGGGTGGAGCTAGGAACTAAAATTTCTATTTAAGGAGTAAACTAAAACATTTCAGAGCTTTACCAGAAAGGCTCATCCAGACTCTGCTACACTTTGCTGTGAAGGAAAGGTTAGTTTGCTTTTATTTTTGTATTACTGTATTGCCTTTCTATATTTTGAATACTGTAGTTTGTTTTCTTTACCTTGTGTTTTGCTTGCATTCTGTTTTAACAGCATATTAAAACTTCAAAAGAGACCACAGCTCTCTCTGTTCTGAGTCAGGCAGAAATAAGAACTGATTAATTAAGGACTCATTCATAAGACAGAAGAGGTCACTTAAGGTTAATCACTTGTTAACAGAGGGGTGGAGCTAGGAACTAAAATTTCTATTTAAGGAGTAAACTAAAACATTTCAGAGCTTTACCAGAAAGGCTCATCCAGACTCTGCTACACTTTGCTGTGAAGGAAAGGTTAGTTTGCTTTTATTTTTGTATTACTGTATTGCCTTTCTATATTTTGAATACTGTAGTTTGTTTTCTTTACCTTGTGTTTTGCTTGCATTCTGTTTTAACAGCATATTAAAACTTCAAAAGAGACCACAGCTCTCTCTGTTCTGAGTCAGGCAGAAATAAGAACTGATTAATTAAGGACTCATTCATAAGACAGAAGAGGTCACTTAAGGTTAATCACTTGTTAACAGAGGGGTGGAGCTAGGAACTAAAATTTCTATTTAAGGAGTAAACTAAAACATTTCAGAGCTTTACCAGAAAGGCTCATCCAGACTCTGCTACACTTTGCTGTGAAGGAAAGGTTAGTTTGCTTTTATTTTTGTATTACTGTATTGCCTTTCTATATTTTGAATACTGTAGTTTGTTTTCTTTACCTTGTGTTTTGCTTGCATTCTGTTTTAACAGCATATTAAAACTTCAAAAGAGACCACAGCTCTCTCTGTTCTGAGTCAGGCAGAAATAAGAACTGATTAATTAAGGACTCATTCATAAGACAGAAGAGGTCACTTAAGGTTAATCACTTGTTAACAGAGGGGTGGAGCTAGGAACTAAAATTTCTATTTAAGGAGTAAACTAAAACATTTCAGAGCTTTACCAGAAAGGCTCATCCAGACTCTGCTACACTTTGCTGTGAAGGAAAGGTTAGTTTGCTTTTATTTTTGTATTACTGTATTGCCTTTCTATATTTTGAATACTGTAGTTTGTTTTCTTTACCTTGTGTTTTGCTTGCATTCTGTTTTAACAGCATATTAAAACTTCAAAAGAGACCACAGCTCTCTCTGTTCTGAGTCAGGCAGAAATAAGAACTGATTAATTAAGGACTCATTCATAAGACAGAAGAGGTCACTTAAGGTTAATCACTTGTTAACAGAGGGGTGGAGCTAGGAACTAAAATTTCTATTTAAGGAGTAAACTAAAACATTTCAGAGCTTTACCAGAAAGGCTCATCCAGACTCTGCTACACTTTGCTGTGAAGGAAAGGTTAGTTTGCTTTTATTTTTGTATTACTGTATTGCCTTTCTATATTTTGAATACTGTAGTTTGTTTTCTTTACCTTGTGTTTTGCTTGCATTCTGTTTTAACAGCATATTAAAACTTCAAAAGAGACCACAGCTCTCTCTGTTCTGAGTCAGGCAGAAATAAGAACTGATTAATTAAGGACTCATTCATAAGACAGAAGAGGTCACTTAAGGTTAATCACTTGTTAACAGAGGGGTGGAGCTAGGAACTAAAATTTCTATTTAAGGAGTAAACTAAAACATTTCAGAGCTTTACCAGAAAGGCTCATCCAGACTCTGCTACACTTTGCTGTGAAGGAAAGGTTAGTTTGCTTTTATTTTTTGTATTACTGTATTGCCTTTCTATATTTTGAATACTGTAGTTTGTTTTCTTTACCTTGTGTTTTGCTTGCATTCTGTTTTAACAGCATATTAAAACTTCAAAAGAGACCACAGCTCTCTCTGTTCTGAGTCAGGCAGAAATAAGAACTGATTAATTAAGGACTCATTCATAAGACAGAAGAGGTCACTTAAGGTTAATCACTTGTTAACAGAGGGGTGGAGCTAGGAACTAAAATTTCTATTTAAGGAGTAAACTAAAACATTTCAGAGCTTTACCAGAAAGGCTCATCCAGACTCTGCTACACTTTGCTGTGAAGGAAAGGTTAGTTTGCTTTTATTTTTTGTATTACTGTATTGCCTTTCTATATTTTGAATACTGTAGTTTGTTTTCTTTACCTTGTGTTTTGCTTGCATTCTGTTTTAACAGCATATTAAAACTTCAAAAGAGACCACAGCTCTCTCTGTTCTGAGTCAGGCAGAAATAAGAACTGATTAATTAAGGACTCATTCATAAGACAGAAGAGGTCACTTAAGGTTAATCACTTGTTAACAGAGGGGTGGAGCTAGGAACTAAAATTTCTATTTAAGGAGTAAACTAAAACATTTCAGAGCTTTACCAGAAAGGCTCATCCAGACTCTGCTACACTTTGCTGTGAAGGAAAGGTTAGTTTGCTTTTATTTTTGTATTACTGTATTGCCTTTCTATATTTTGAATACTGTAGTTTGTTTTCTTTACCTTGTGTTTTGCTTGCATTCTGTTTTAACAGCATATTAAAACTTCAAAAGAGACCACAGCTCTCTGTTCTGAGTCAGGCAGAAATAAGAACTGATTAATTAAGGACTCATTCATAAGACAGAAGAGGTCACTTAAGGTTAATCACTTGTTAACAGAGGGGTGGAGCTAGGAACTAAAATTTCTATTTAAGGAGTAAACTAAAACATTTCAGAGCTTTACCAGAAAGGCTCATCCAGACTCTGCTACACTTTGCTGTGAAGGAAAGGTTAGTTTGCTTTTATTTTTGTATTACTGTATTGACTTTCTATATTTTGAATACTGTAGTTTGTTTTCTTTACCTTGTGTTTTGCTTGCATTCTGTTTTAACAGCATATTAAAACTTCAAAAGAGACCACAGCTCTCTCTGTTCTGAGTCAGGCAGAAATAAGAACTGATTAATTAAGGACTCATTCATAAGACAGAAGAGGTCACTTAAGGTTAATCACTTGTTAACAGAGGGGTGGAGCTAGGAACTAAAATTTCTATTTAAGGAGTAAACTAAAACATTTCAGAGCTTTACCAGAAAGGCTCATCCAGACTCTGCTACACTTTGCTGTGAAGGAAAGGTTAGTTTGCTTTTATTTTTGTATTACTGTATTGCCTTTCTATATTTTGAATACTGTAGTTTGTTTTCTTTACCTTGTGTTTTGCTTGCATTCTGTTTTAACAGCATATTAAAACTTCAAAAGAGACCACAGCTCTCTCTGTTCTGAGTCAGGCAGAAATAAGAACTGATTAATTAAGGACTCATTCATAAGACAGAAGAGGTCACTTAAGGTTAATCACTTGTTAACAGAGGGGTGGAGCTAGGAACTAAAATTTCTATTTAAGGAGTAAACTAAAACATTTCAGAGCTTTACCAGAAAGGCTCATCCAGACTCTGCTACACTTTGCTGTGAAGGAAAGGTTAGTTTGCTTTTATTTTTGTATTACTGTATTGCCTTTCTATATTTTGAATACTGTAGTTTGTTTTCTTTACCTTGTGTTTTGCTTGCATTCTGTTTTAACAGCATATTAAAACTTCAAAAGAGACCACAGCTCTCTCTGTTCTGAGTCAGGCAGAAATAAGAACTGATTAATTAAGGACTCATTCATAAGACAGAAGAGGTCACTTAAGGTTAATCACTTGTTTACAGAGGGGGTGGAGCTAGGAACTAAAATTTCTATTTAAGGAGTAAACTAAAACATTTCAGAGCTTTACCAGAAAGGCTCATCCAGACTCTGCTACACTTTGCTGTGAAGGAAAGGTTAGTTTGCTTTTATTTTTGTATTACTGTATTGCCTTTCTATATTTTGAATACTGTAGTTTGTTTTCTTTACCTTGTGTTTTGCTTGCATTCTGTTTTAACAGCATATTAAAACTTCAAAAGAGACCACAGCTCTCTCTGTTCTGAGTCAGGCAGAAATAAGAACTGATTAATTAAGGACTCATTCATAAGACAGAAGAGGTCACTTAAGGTTAATCACTTGTTAACAGAGGGGTGGAGCTAGGAACTAAAATTTCTATTTAAGGAGTAAACTAAAACATTTCAGAGCTTTACCAGAAAGGCTCATCCAGACTCTGCTACACTTTGCTGTGAAGGAAAGGTTAGTTTGCTTTTATTTTTGTATTACTGTATTGCCTTTCTATATTTTGAATACTGTAGTTTGTTTTCTTTACCTTGTGTTTTGCTTGCATTCTGTTTTAACAGCATATTAAAACTTCAAAAGAGACCACAGCTCTCTCTGTTCTGAGTCAGGCAGAAATAAGAACTGATTAATTAAGGACTCATTCATAAGACAGAAGAGGTCACTTAAGGTTAATCACTTGTTAACAGAGGGGTGGAGCTAGGAACTAAAATTTCTATTTAAGGAGTAAACTAAAACATTTCAGAGCTTTACCAGAAAGGCTCATCCAGACTCTGCTACACTTTGCTGTGAAGGAAAGGTTAGTTTGCTTTTATTTTTGTATTACTGTATTGCCTTTCTATATTTTGAATACTGTAGTTTGTTTTCTTTACCTTGTGTTTTGCTTGCATTCTGTTTTAACAGCATATTAAAACTTCAAAAGAGACCACAGCTCTCTCTGTTCTGAGTCAGGCAGAAATAAGAACTGATTAATTAAGGACTCATTCATAAGACAGAAGAGGTCACTTAAGGTTAATCACTTGTTAACAGAGGGGTGGAGCTAGGAACTAAAATTTCTATTTAAGGAGTAAACTAAAACATTTCAGAGCTTTACCAGAAAGGCTCATCCAGACTCTGCTACACTTTGCTGTGAAGGAAAGGTTAGTTTGCTTTTATTTTTTGTATTACTGTATTGCCTTTCTATATTTTGAATACTGTAGTTTGTTTTCTTTACCTTGTGTTTTGCTTGCATTCTGTTTTAACAGCATATTAAAACTTCAAAAGAGACCACAGCTCTCTCTGTTCTGAGTCAGGCAGAAATAAGAACTGATTAATTAAGGACTCATTCATAAGACAGAAGAGGTCACTTAAGGTTAATCACTTGTTAACAGAGGGGTGGAGCTAGGAACTAAAATTTCTATTTAAGGAGTAAACTAAAACATTTCAGAGCTTTACCAGAAAGGCTCATCCAGACTCTGCTACACTTTGCTGTGAAGGAAAGGTTAGTTTGCTTTTATTTTTGTATTACTGTATTGCCTTTCTATATTTTGAATACTGTAGTTTGTTTTCTTTACCTTGTGTTTTGCTTGCATTCTGTTTTAACAGCATATTAAAACTTCAAAAGAGACCACAGCTCTCTCTGTTCTGAGTCAGGCAGAAATAAGAACTGATTAATTAAGGACTCATTCATAAGACAGAAGAGGTCACTTAAGGTTAATCACTTGTTAACAGAGGGGTGGAGCTAGGAACTAAAATTTCTATTTAAGGAGTAAACTAAAACATTTCAGAGCTTTACCAGAAAGGCTCATCCAGACTCTGCTACACTTTGCTGTGAAGGAAAGGTTAGTTTGCTTTTATTTTTGTATTACTGTATTGCCTTTCTATATTTTGAATACTGTAGTTTGTTTTCTTTACCTTGTGTTTTGCTTGCATTCTGTTTTAACAGCATATTAAAACTTCAAAAGAGACCACAGCTCTCTCTGTTCTGAGTCAGGCAGAAATAAGAACTGATTAATTAAGGACTCATTCATAAGACAGAAGAGGTCACTTAAGGTTAATCACTTGTTAACAGAGGGGTGGAGCTAGGAACTAAAATTTCTATTTAAGGAGTAAACTAAAACATTTCAGAGCTTTACCAGAAAGGCTCATCCAGACTCTGCTACACTTTGCTGTGAAGGAAAGGTTAGTTTGCTTTTATGTTTTGTATTACTGTATTGCCTTTCTATATTTTGAATACTGTAGTTTGTTTTCTTTACCTTGTGTTTTGCTTGCATTCTGTTTTAACAGCATATTAAAACTTCAAAAGAGACCACAGCTCTCTCTGTTCTGAGTCAGGCAGAAATAAGAACTGATTAATTAAGGACTCATTCATAAGACAGAAGAGGTCACTTAAGGTTAATCACTTGTTAACAGAGGGGTGGAGCTAGGAACTAAAATTTCTATTTAAGGAGTAAACTAAAACATTTCAGAGCTTTACCAGAAAGGCTCATCCAGACTCTGCTACACTTTGCTGTGAAGGAAAGGTTAGTTTGCTTTTATTTTTGTATTACTGTATTGCCTTTCTATATTTTGAATACTGTAGTTTGTTTTCTTTACCTTGTGTTTTGCTTGCATTCTGTTTTAACAGCATATTAAAACTTCAAAAGAGACCACAGCTCTCTCTGTTCTGAGTCAGGCAGAAATAAGAACTGATTAATTAAGGACTCATTCATAAGACAGAAGAGGTCACTTAAGGTTAATCACTTGTTAACAGAGGGGTGGAGCTAGGAACTAAAATTTCTATTTAAGGAGTAAACTAAAACATTTCAGAGCTTTACCAGAAAGGCTCATCCAGACTCTGCTACACTTTGCTGTGAAGGAAAGGTTAGTTTGCTTTTATTTTTGTATTACTGTATTGCCTTTCTATATTTTGAATACTGTAGTTTGTTTTCTTTACCTTGTGTTTTGCTTGCATTCTGTTTTAACAGCATATTAAAACTTCAAAAGAGACCACAGCTCTCTGTTCTGAGTCAGGCAGAAATAAGAACTGATTAATTAAGGACTCATTCATAAGACAGAAGAGGTCACTTAAGGTTAATCACTTGTTAACAGAGGGGTGGAGCTAGGAACTAAAATTTCTATTTAAGGAGTAAACTAAAACATTTCAGAGCTTTACCAGAAAGGCTCATCCAGACTCTGCTACACTTTGCTGTGAAGGAAAGGTTAGTTTGCTTTTATTTTTGTATTACTGTATTGCCTTTCTATATTTTGAATACTGTAGTTTGTTTTCTTTACCTTGTGTTTTGCTTGCATTCTGTTTTAACAGCATATTAAAACTTCAAAAGAGACCACAGCTCTCTCTGTTCTGAGTCAGGCAGAAATAAGAACTGATTAATTAAGGACTCATTCATAAGACAGAAGAGGTCACTTAAGGTTAATCACTTGTTAACAGAGGGGTGGAGCTAGGAACTAAAATTTCTATTTAAGGAGTAAACTAAAACATTTCAGAGCTTTACCAGAAAGGCTCATCCAGACTCTGCTACACTTTGCTGTGAAGGAAAGGTTAGTTTGCTTTTATTTTTGTATTACTGTATTGCCTTTCTATATTTTGAATACTGTAGTTTGTTTTCTTTACCTTGTGTTTTGCTTGCATTCTGTTTTAACAGCATATTAAAACTTCAAAAGAGACCACAGCTCTCTCTGTTCTGAGTCAGGCAGAAATAAGAACTGATTAATTAAGGACTCATTCATAAGACAGAAGAGGTCACTTAAGGTTAATCACTTGTTAACAGAGGGGTGGAGCTAGGAACTAAAATTTCTATTTAAGGAGTAAACTAAAACATTTCAGAGCTTTACCAGAAAGGCTCATCCAGACTCTGCTACACTTTGCTGTGAAGGAAAGGTTAGTTTGCTTTTATTTTTGTATTACTGTATTGCCTTTCTATATTTTGAATACTGTAGTTTGTTTTCTTTACCTTGTGTTTTGCTTGCATTCTGTTTTAACAGCATATTAAAACTTCAAAAGAGACCACAGCTCTCTCTGTTCTGAGTCAGGCAGAAATAAGAACTGATTAATTAAGGACTCATTCATAAGACAGAAGAGGTCACTTAAGGTTAATCACTTGTTAACAGAGGGGTGGAGCTAGGAACTAAAATTTCTATTTAAGGAGTAAACTAAAACATTTCAGAGCTTTACCAGAAAGGCTCATCCAGACTCTGCTACACTTTGCTGTGAAGGAAAGGTTAGTTTGCTTTTATTTTTGTATTACTGTATTGCCTTTCTATATTTTGAATACTGTAGTTTGTTTTCTTTACCTTGTGTTTTGCTTGCATTCTGTTTTAACAGCATATTAAAACTTCAAAAGAGACCACAGCTCTCTCTGTTCTGAGTCAGGCAGAAATAAGAACTGATTAATTAAGGACTCATTCATAAGACAGAAGAGGTCACTTAAGGTTAATCACTTGTTAACAGAGGGGTGGAGCTAGGAACTAAAATTTCTATTTAAGGAGTAAACTAAAACATTTCAGAGCTTTACCAGAAAGGCTCATCCAGACTCTGCTACACTTTGCTGTGAAGGAAAGGTTAGTTTGCTTTTATTTTTGTATTACTGTATTGCCTTTCTATATTTTGAATACTGTAGTTTGTTTTCTTTACCTTGTGTTTTGCTTGCATTCTGTTTTAACAGCATATTAAAACTTCAAAAGAGACCACAGCTCTCTCTGTTCTGAGTCAGGCAGAAATAAGAACTGATTAATTAAGGACTCATTCATAAGACAGAAGAGGTCACTTAAGGTTAATCACTTGTTAACAGAGGGGTGGAGCTAGGAACTAAAATTTCTATTTAAGGAGTAAACTAAAACATTTCAGAGCTTTACCAGAAAGGCTCATCCAGACTCTGCTACACTTTGCTGTGAAGGAAAGGTTAGTTTGCTTTTATTTTTGTATTACTGTATTGCCTTTCTATATTTTGAATACTGTAGTTTGTTTTCTTTACCTTGTGTTTTGCTTGCATTCTGTTTTAACAGCATATTAAAACTTCAAAAGAGACCACAGCTCTCTCTGTTCTGAGTCAGGCAGAAATAAGAACTGATTAATTAAGGACTCATTCATAAGACAGAAGAGGTCACTTAAGGTTAATCACTTGTTAACAGAGGGGTGGAGCTAGGAACTAAAATTTCTATTTAAGGAGTAAACTAAAACATTTCAGAGCTTTACCAGAAAGGCTCATCCAGACTCTGCTACACTTTGCTGTGAAGGAAAGGTTAGTTTGCTTTTATTTTTGTATTACTGTATTCCCTTTCTATATTTTGAATACTGTAGTTTGTTTTCTTTACCTTGTGTTTTGCTTGCATTCTGTTTTAACAGCATAATAAAACTTCAAAAGAGACCACAGCTCTCTGTTCTGAGTCAGGCAGAAATAAGAACTGATTAATTAAGGACTCATTCTTAAGACAGAAGAGGTCACTTAAGGTTAATCACTTGTTAACAGAGGGGGTGGAGCTAGGAACTAAAATTTCTATTTAAGGAGTAAACTAAAACATTTCAGAGCTTTACCAGAAAGGCTCATCCAGACTCTGCTACACTTTGCTGTGAAGGAAAGGTTAGTTTGCTTTATTTTTTGTATTACTGTAATGCCTTTCTATTTTTTGAATACTGTAGTTTGTTTTCTTTACCTTGTGTTTTGCTTGCATTCTGTTTTAACAGCATATTAAAACTTCAAAAGAGACCACAGCTCTCTCTGTTCTGAGTCAGGCAGAAATAAGAACTGATTAATTAAGGACTCATTCATAAGACAGAAGAGGTCACTTAAGGTTAATCACTTGTTAACAGAGGGAGTGGAGCTAGGAACTAAAATTTCTATTTAAGGAGTAAACTAAAACATTTCAGAGCTTTACCAGAAAGGCTCATCCAGACTCTGCTACACTTTGCTGTGAAGGAAAGGTTAGTTTGCTTTTATTTTTGTATTACTGTATTGCCTTTCTATATTTTGAATACTGTAGTTTGTTTTCTTTACCTTGTGTTTTGCTTGCATTCTGTTTTAACAGCATATTAAAACTTCAAAAGAGACCACAGCTCTCTCTGTTCTGAGTCAGGCAGAAATAAGAACTGATTAATTAAGGACTCATTCATAAGACAGAAGAGGTCACTTAAGGTTAATCACTTGTTAACAGAGGGGTGGAGCTAGGAACTAAAATTTCTATTTAAGGAGTAAACTAAAACATTTCAGAGCTTTACCAGAAAGGCTCATCCAGACTCTGCTACACTTTGCTGTGAAGGAAAGGTTAGTTTGCTTTTATTTTTGTATTACTGTATTGCCTTTCTATATTTTGAATACTGTAGTTTGTTTTCTTTACCTTGTGTTTTGCTTGCATTCTGTTTTAACAGCATATTAAAACTTCAAAAGAGACCACAGCTCTCTCTGTTCTGAGTCAGGCAGAAATAAGAACTGATTAATTAAGGACTCATTCATAAGACAGAAGAGGTCACTTAAGGTTAATCACTTGTTAACAGAGGGGTGGAGCTAGGAACTAAAATTTCTATTTAAGGAGTAAACTAAAACATTTCAGAGCTTTACCAGAAAGGCTCATCCAGACTCTGCTACACTTTGCTGTGAAGGAAAGGTTAGTTTGCTTTTATTTTTGTATTACTGTATTGCCTTTCTATATTTTGAATACTGTAGTTTGTTTTCTTTACCTTGTGTTTTGCTTGCATTCTGTTTTAACAGCATATTAAAACTTCAAAAGAGACCACAGCTCTCTCTGTTCTGAGTCAGGCAGAAATAAGAACTGATTAATTAAGGACTCATTCATAAGACAGAAGAGGTCACTTAAGGTTAATCACTTGTTAACAGAGGGGTGGAGCTAGGAACTAAAATTTCTATTTAAGGAGTAAACTAAAACATTTCAGAGCTTTACCAGAAAGGCTCATCCAGACTCTGCTACACTTTGCTGTGAAGGAAAGGTTAGTTTGCTTTTATTTTTGTATCACTGTATTGCCTTTCTATATTTTGAATACTGTAGTTTGTTTTCTTTACCTTGTGTTTTGCTTGCATTCTGTTTTAACAGCATATTAAAACTTCAAAAGAGACCACAGCTCTCTCTGTTCTGAGTCAGGCAGAAATAAGAACTGATTAATTAAGGACTCATTCATAAGACAGAAGAGGTCACTTAAGGTTAATCACTTGTTAACAGAGGGGTGGAGCTAGGAACTAAAATTTCTATTTAAGGAGTAAACTAAAACATTTCAGAGCTTTACCAGAAAGGCTCATCCAGACTCTGCTACACTTTGCTGTGAAGGAAAGGTTAGTTTGCTTTTATTTTTGTATTACTGTATTGCCTTTCTATATTTTGAATACTGTAGTTTGTTTTCTTTACCTTGTGTTTTGCTTGCATTCTGTTTTAACAGCATATTAAAACTTCAAAAGAGACCACAGCTCTCTCTGTTCTGAGTCAGGCAGAAATAAGAACTGATTAATTAAGGACTCATTCATAAGACAGAAGAGGTCACTTAAGGTTAATCACTTGTTAACAGAGGGGTGGAGCTAGGAACTAAAATTTCTATTTAAGGAGTAAACTAAAACATTTCAGAGCTTTACCAGAAAGGCTCATCCAGACTCTGCTACACTTTGCTGTGAAGGAAAGGTTAGTTTGCTTTTATTTTTGTATTACTGTATTGCCTTTCTATATTTTGAATACTGTAGTTTGTTTTCTTTACCTTGTGTTTTGCTTGCATTCTGTTTTAACAGCATATTAAAACTTCAAAAGAGACCACAGCTCTCTCTGTTCTGAGTCAGGCAGAAATAAGAACTGATTAATTAAGGACTCATTCATAAGACAGAAGAGGTCACTTAAGGTTAATCACTTGTTAACAGAGGGGTGGAGCTAGGAACTAAAATTTCTATTTAAGGAGTAAACTAAAACATTTCAGAGCTTTACCAGAAAGGCTCATCCAGACTCTGCTACACTTTGCTGTGAAGGAAAGGTTAGTTTGCTTTTATTTTTGTATTACTGTATTGCCTTTCTATATTTTGAATACTGTAGTTTGTTTTCTTTACCTTGTGTTTTGCTTGCATTCTGTTTTAACAGCATATTAAAACTTCAAAAGAGACCACAGCTCTCTCTGTTCTGAGTCAGGCAGAAATAAGAACTGATTAATTAAGGACTCATTCATAAGACAGAAGAGGTCACTTAAGGTTAATCACTTGTTAACACAGGGGTGGAGCTAGGAACTAAAATTTCTATTTAAGGAGTAAACTAAAACATTTCAGAGCTTTACCAGAAAGGCTCATCCAGACTCTGCTACACTTTGCTGTGAAGGAAAGGTTAGTTTGCTTTTATTTTTGTATTACTGTATTGCCTTTCTATATTTTGAATACTGTAGTTTGTTTTCTTTACCTTGTGTTTTGCTTGCATTCTGTTTTAACAGCATATTAAAACTTCAAAAGAGACCACAGCTCTCTCTGTTCTGAGTCAGGCAGAAATAAGAACTGATTAATTAAGGACTCATTCATAAGACAGAAGAGGTCACTTAAGGTTAATCACTTGTTAACAGAGGGGTGGAGCTAGGAACTAAAATTTCTATTTAAGGAGTAAACTAAAACATTTCAGAGCTTTACCAGAAAGGCTCATCCAGACTCTGCTACACTTTGCTGTGAAGGAAAGGTTAGTTTGCTTTTATTTTTGTATTACTGTATTGCCTTTCTATATTTTGAATACTGTAGTTTGTTTTCTTTACCTTGTGTTTTGCTTGCATTCTGTTTTAACAGCATATTAAAACTTCAAAAGAGACCACAGCTCTCTCTGTTCTGAGTCAGGCAGAAATAAGAACTGATTAATTAAGGACTCATTCATAAGACAGAAGAGGTCACTTAAGGTTAATCACTTGTTAACAGAGGGGTGGAGCTAGGAACTAAAATTTCTATTTAAGGAGTAAACTAAAACATTTCAGAGCTTTACCAGAAAGGCTCATCCAGACTCTGCTACACTTTGCTGTGAAGGAAAGGTTAGTTTGCTTTTATTTTTGTATTACTGTATTGCCTTTCTATATTTTGAATACTGTAGTTTGTTTTCTTTACCTTGTGTTTTGCTTGCATTCTGTTTTAACAGCATATTAAAACTTCAAAAGAGACCACAGCTCTCTCTGTTCTGAGTCAGGCAGAAATAAGAACTGATTAATTAAGGACTCATTCATAAGACAGAAGAGGTCACTTAAGGTTAATCACTTGTTAACAGAGGGGTGGAGCTAGGAACTAAAATTTCTATTTAAGGAGTAAACTAAAACATTTCAGAGCTTTACCAGAAAGGCTCATCCAGACTCTGCTACACTTTGCTGTGAAGGAAAGGTTAGTTTGCTTTTATTTTTTGTATTACTGTATTGCCTTTCTATATTTTGAATACTGTAGTTTGTTTTCTTTACCTTGTGTTTTGCTTGCATTCTGTTTTAACAGCATATTAAAACTTCAAAAGAGACCACAGCTCTCTCTGTTCTGAGTCAGGCAGAAATAAGAACTGATTAATTAAGGACTCATTCATAAGACAGAAGAGGTCACTTAAGGTTAATCACTTGTTAACAGAGGGGTGGAGCTAGGAACTAAAATTTCTATTTAAGGAGTAAACTAAAACATTTCAGAGCTTTACCAGAAAGGCTCATCCAGACTCTGCTACACTTTGCTGTGAAGGAAAGGTTAGTTTGCTTTTATTTTTGTATTACTGTATTGCCTTTCTATATTTTGAATACTGTAGTTTGTTTTCTTTACCTTGTGTTTTGCTTGCATTCTGTTTTAACAGCATATTAAAACTTCAAAAGAGACCACAGCTCTCTCTGTTCTGAGTCAGGCAGAAATAAGAACTGATTAATTAAGGACTCATTCATAAGACAGAAGAGGTCACTTAAGGTTAATCACTTGTTAACAGAGGGGTGGAGCTAGGAACTAAAATTTCTATTTAAGGAGTAAACTAAAACATTTCAGAGCTTTACCAGAAAGGCTCATCCAGACTCTGCTACACTTTGCTGTGAAGGAAAGGTTAGTTTGCTTTTATTTTTGTATTACTGTATTGCCTTTCTATATTTTGAATACTGTAGTTTGTTTTCTTTACCTTGTGTTTTGCTTGCATTCTGTTTTAACAGCATATTAAAACTTCAAAAGAGACCACAGCTCTCTCTGTTCTGAGTCAGGCAGAAATAAGAACTGATTAATTAAGGACTCATTCATAAGACAGAAGAGGTCACTTAAGGTTAATCACTTGTTAACAGAGGGGTGGAGCTAGGAACTAAAATTTCTATTTAAGGAGTAAACTAAAACATTTCAGAGCTTTACCAGAAAGGCTCATCCAGACTCTGCTACACTTTGCTGTGAAGGAAAGGTTAGTTTGCTTTTATTTTTGTATTACTGTATTGCCTTTCTATATTTTGAATACTGTAGTTTGTTTTCTTTACCTTGTGTTTTGCTTGCATTCTGTTTTAACAGCATATTAAAACTTCAAAAGAGACCACAGCTCTCTCTGTTCTGAGTCAGGCAGAAATAAGAACTGATTAATTAAGGACTCATTCATAAGACAGAAGAGGTCACTTAAGGTTAATCACTTGTTAACAGAGGGGTGGAGCTAGGAACTAAAATTTCTATTTAAGGAGTAAACTAAAACATTTCAGAGCTTTACCAGAAAGGCTCATCCAGACTCTGCTACACTTTGCTGTGAAGGAAAGGTTAGTTTGCTTTTATTTTTGTATTACTGTATTGCCTTTCTATATTTTGAATACTGTAGTTTGTTTTCTTTACCTTGTGTTTTGCTTGCATTCTGTTTTAACAGCATATTAAAACTTCAAAAGAGACCACAGCTCTCTCTGTTCTGAGTCAGGCAGAATTTTTCCCGCCCTCCCACCCATTTAAGTTGTCTTGTTAAATACCACTGTCTTTCTAGTTGCCCGCCTCTTATGTTAATCTGACCATATATCTCATTTCTCTCTACTTTCACTGGCTTATGTGAGTAATCACAAAATCATCATTTTTGAAATCCCACCCTTCAATTATTTAAATTTATTGGCCATCCTACAGTATTTCATAGTACCAAAATACAAAAGTGACCACCCCTTTCAATCCATCTTGCTGTTTTAAAAATAGTAACTCTCCACTAAACCTTAACTTTTTAAACAGGTAAAACTCAAGTTACCTACTTTCACATCTAACTTCTCTAGTGCACACTGCAGAGTGCATTCTTTTCAATCTTACCTTTAAGCATCCCTGTGACTAGCACTTTCTCTAATACCTGCTGGAAAGCACTAGGAAGCCTTAAACTCATACAAACACTGAACTCTCCTTGTTAACAAGGAGAAATTAATAGTAGGCACTAAACAGCCTATAATTGCAAAGTACCTTGCTAAGGAAACAGCTCCTATACTTTACAAAGAAAAAAAAAAGCCCCAAACCAGGCATGTCCAAGGGTCAGCTTCCGGTGATTTCTCCTGTCCACCTGGTGAATCTGGGCATACTGGGGCAATGCAGCAATTGCCTCATGTACACAGACAACCCTCTCCTCCTACCACCCAACACTACAACCTGTGAGAGATGCACTTACATAGCCAAAATGGAAGCAAAGCTCTCCACCCAAGATTGTGCTAAACAGTCAAGAGGAGAAGGTTAACACCCACACTACACCTCAAGCAACACATAGCCCTTCTAAACCCGCACCACCAACACCCACATATAGCAACACTAAATCCACATATGCAGAGGCCCTTAACTGTAACCTGCCCAAGCAACAAAGACCTCTGAAGCTGAAGCAAACAAACACCAATCACAACCAATGTGTCACATAGTTCACAACACCAGTGTGCCACCCAGCAACAGCCCCTAAGGCAAGACAATGTACCTAACACTTTAGTCATAGGTGACTCTATAGTCCGGCACACTGATGTCCCTCTCACCAGGTTGAATAAGGAGAAAATTACAGTCAGCTGCCTGTCGGGTGCCAGGATCCGCCACATAACGCATGCACTCAAGTCACTCCACAACAAGTACAAATATGACTCTGTCATTGTCCATGTTGGAGTGAATGACTTGAGACGACCTCCCTGGACTACATGAAAAGAGACATGGAAGAGCTCTCGGATCATGTGGCCCAGGCAGGTATGACCCTAGCCCTGAGTAGCATCCTGCCTTCGCCCAGAATGATACCACAATATAAGGATAAAATGATTGACTTCAACAATTGGCTAAGCTTATGGTGTCATTCAAAGGGGATCCAGTATCTGTCTGCCTGGGATGACATGATTGACAGACCACGATGCTTTGCCAGAGATGGTCTGCACCTGTCGCCCTGGGATTCAGGTTACTGGCTAAGGCTCTGCCACCCCTATAGTGCCTTTTTAGGCAAACTTCAAAGGACAAAACCACCACCGTAACAGGTACAAGCATGCAAAATCTGAAGGTAATGCTACTCAATGCTAGAAGTCTAAACCTCAAAATGCACTCTCTCGAGGCACTCCTAAAAATGGAGAACATCGATATCTGTGCAGTAACTGAGACCTGGTTCAAGGCTCCAGAGAGCACCCTGCAATACCAGGCTACAACTCTTACCACACTTTTCGCCACCAAACCAGGACCGAAACACTAAAGGTGGAGGAGTGTCAATATTCACCAAGGATATTCACACCACCAGGCTAGTTGGCCAACACAATGTGTCTGAAATTCTCCAAGTGCAACTAACACTAGGTAAGACTGCAATCCAAATTGTAGCTTGCTACAGATCCCCACCATACCCCAAGATTCTCACTACACCTTTCTAAACATACTGGAAAATATTAAGATAGAACCAAACACCCTAATACTGGGTGATTTTAACTACCCTGCCATTAACTGGGAAAACTACTCATGTCCCAACACCTTTGCTAACGGTTCTTGGAATTCATAAATTCCAACGCCTGGATCAACTAATCCATAGTCCCACCAGGGCTCCAATATCCTAGACCTGGTCATTACCAACATGGGAAATCAATGCTCCATACCTATGGTCACCCCTCGTTAGTCAGGTCTGACCATAAGCTAATCACCCTTAACATCCACATCCCACCCCCAGTAAAGAAACCACCATAAAAACTTCTCCAAAGCCAACTTCATGCTACTCAAGTCAGAAGTGACAAACTTCATGACACCCATGCAGACGGGAACTGAAAGTTCAACTGCTGAATCCTACACTAAGGCACTGTATGAGCACATCCACTCATGCATGAATCGTGCCATCCCAAATAGAACCAAAATGCTCTCATCCAAAAAAGGAAGCCAATCTGGTGGTCCCCTGCCATAAACAAACTTTACAACAAAAGGAAGAAACTTTTGCAGAAAAGAGGAAAATCCCAGGATGCAAAAACTCCCTTACTAGCCTCAGTAAGAAACTGAGATGCCTCATAAAATCCTCCAAAGCTAGTTATGAAAATAAAATTGCCAAAGATTCCAAAGACAACCACAAAGCATTCTATAACTATGTCAAGAATCTAAATGGCAATGCTCAGATCTGCTCTGAGCTAAAACAGAATGGCATTAAATATACTGATCCAAAGGATATTGCCAATATCCTGGCAGATCGATTCAGTGCCAACTTCACCCCTCTCACCCCTAAATGGCCCATCTCAATACCGAAGATTGCCAAATTCCAGTAATAACGGCCACACAGGTACAAAACGCACTCTCTAAAGCCAAGAATACAGCATCCATGGGACCAGATGACATCCCGGCTGTGTACTACATGAACTATAATATGAACTGGCACCTCACCTAAGTGTCATGTTTAATCATAGCCTCACCTCAGGTTTAGTGCCCACTGAGTGGCGCAGAGCTACAGTTATCCCAATCCACAAGGGGGGGATCCACCTTGGATCCCGGAAACTACCGTCCCATCAGTCTGACAAGCCTTATCTGCAAGGCCATGGAGCGTATTATCATGGAACTTATAAACAAAGACATTGGCAACCTTCAAACACTGGACCCCACCCAGTTTGGGTTTGTGAAGGGCCGATCTTGTCTCCTGAACCTGATTGACTTCTTTGAATCAGTCTCCAGAGCCATGGACAAGGGTAAGGTGGTCCACACAGCCTATCTAGACCTTGCCAAGGCCTTTGACACCATCCCCACTCTGGAATCATAGATAAACTTACTAAGTTGGGCATTAATCCCTATGTCACCCAATGGGTTGCTAAATGGCTTACTGATAGAACCCACACTGTAAAAGTAGCCGACTCCAAATCCAGCTCCAGACAAGTGACAAGTGGAGTACCTCAGGGTTCAGTCCTGGGGCGCTCTTGTTTGGCATCTACTTCTCTGAAGTACAGGTCAACACTAAGGGACTCTGGCTAACAAAGTTTGCAGATGACTGCAAACTGGGAGCCATTATTGAATCCCCAAATGATGTGGATACTCTACAAAAGGGCCTTACAGAAACAGATGCTTGGTGCCAGAGCCATGGGCTCAAGCTCAATGCCAAGAAATGTATTGTTATCCCCTTTGGGAAAAACATGTATCCATGAATTACCATATAGGTGGCAGTACACTAAACACAGAAAGTGTGATAAGAGACTTAGGGACACAGGTGGACAGTGGTCTCACCTTCGATAACCACATCGCCACAACAGTCAGGAAATCCTTCTATGTGGCACACCTCATCACGAAGGGCTTTTCATCCAGAAAAAGGAGGTCATTGTCCCACTGTACTCATCCCTCATTAGACCCATTATAGAATACAACGCCCCATTTGGTATGTACCTCTCAAGACATCTGCAACAACTGGAAAGGCCTCAGAAATACCTCACTAAAAGAATCACAGGCCTAAAGCAGATGCCCTACGCTGACCGCCTTAAAAAACTCCAGCTATACTCTGTCGCATATCGTCTACTCAGAGGCGATCTCTGCTTAACATACAAGGCCATGTCAAACCCAGAGCTGTTGGACATGCTACACTTAAAGAAATCCCAATCCCTCAGAGCTACACGCCCAGGGATCTAAACCTTGTCATCACAATAAACAAAACATGCTGGAGGGATAGGTTCCTGACCCAGAGACTCCCAGACTCTGGAATAGATTGCCCATACATGTCAAGCAGAGTGCCTCTTTGGACCTCTTCAAGAGGAACCTTGACGATTGGATGGGAGAAAGGAAATTCACCCCAGGGATCATGTCAGTCGCCCTGCTAGACAGGGGTCCAGGAAAGTAAATAATGTGGGAAGAAATAGCCAGGGAATTGTTATGGCTAGGCTTGTATAGGCCCTAGGGCTAATAGCCTAGTACCAACCTATGAACCTATAAACCTATGAACCAGTAGTTGTCCTCCCCGATCCCTGGTGTGGAAGCGTAGCGCAGCGCCACGAGAACACGCTGCGCTTCAAAACAAGACATATGGATAATATACATACAAAATGTAGGTTTAGTTAGATGTTAGTACGCCATGCAGATGAATGGCAAGCTGGAGACAACATGGCTACTGCGTACTGGAACTTATGTGTGGAAGCGCTCTGTCAGAGATGTAACGAAGTAGTTTTTTGTCTTTTACGAACTTTCTTACAAACACTATGATATTTTTTTTGTATTGTATTCTGTGTGGAGCTTTTCTCCCCGGGCCTCTACTGAAAATGGAAATATCTCCAGCTAGACTAGCCCGGTCAACAAATGTAAAATAAATAAAATAAAATAAAATAAATAAATTTGTAGGCAATGTGAGGCAAGTGAGGCTGGGGATAGTGAATCACAACATGTCATGCCATATGGGCCAAGCCTCTACAGTGTAGTGTAGGTTAAGGGGACTATTAGAGTAGAAGATAGGTGACAACATGAGTGTGTATGTACAAAACACTGTAACCTCACCGGAGCAGTGTCACATGTGTGCTGTCAGTACTCAGTGGAAGAGGCGTGTCATGAGCTATCCTAGGGAACGTCAGGAGACTGACAGCATACGCCATGGATACCACTGATGTGACCTGCAAACCTGCCCACAGTGTGTCTGCACCTGTGCGCACCAGTAAGCCCGAGTAAGCATGTGTGCGCATGTGTTAGCCCATGTGCGCATGTGGAAGAACGAGTAAGCTAGCGTACGAATGGTGAAGCCCGTGTAATGTCGTGTATGCATTTGTAAGCATGTATACATGTGTACTACACACATCACACACGTACTGCACACACAGACACACATGCTGCCAATACTACACACATCAGTGAAATGGCACATGGATGGAGACTACATCATCAGAAGTAACAGTGCTGTAAACTATGCTACAGTGATGGTCATAGCTGCAATGCATCATGCCTGCTGAAGTACACCTGGAAGTAACACACTGTGTGTTAACAGCATGCTAACATCAATACAGTGGAATAAAGCCACCGTGTGCAGCAGCACCAGGTTAGTCAGATCCTGCATCAATGTTGCACATCACAGGTGGTGGCACAGGTGACATCATATGCACAGGGTGTGATGTTAACATGTCCAGAGCTGTCATAGAGCCATCCAATGTACACGTAGGTGTATGTGTGTGAGGGACAACGGTTATTGCATGGCCCAATGGTGGTGCAATGGGTGTGTGTATGTGATAGCCATAGCTGTTTGTGGTAAGTGTGTGTGTCTGCATATACACAGGTACAGCATGTGTCAGCCATATACAGGAGGTTGTGGGACAGTCACAGACCGTACTTGCCAGGCTGTAGAGATCCCCATTACTGGCCATGGACACCCCTCCATGTATCCAACACAAGCCAGTCCTGCACCTGTCAATGTCTACACATACAGTCCTGGGATCTGTACCACAACCTGTGGATAAACGTGCGTCTGTAATGTTAACCTGAGGTGCATAGAACTGACAGTTACTACAGATGGATATAAGCCATACTCACACTCCAACGTAATAACCACTGCTGACTGTTGCCGAGATCTGCATACGACCAGTCAAAGGTGCTGCACTAACATTGTTTCCAATGCCTGTGTAATACCCAGCAACACAATAACCGGCCACTACACATGTATAACCCACGATCACTACAGCACACAGTATGTGCACTATCACAGAGCCATAGCAGATGTACATACATCCAAGGTGCTCACCTACATGCAGCAGAGTCAAGAGTGATAATCCCAACATACATATCTATATACAATATGCATTTTATATATATATATATATATATATATATATATATATATATATCTATCTATATATATATATATATATATATCTATCTATATCTATATATATATATATATATATATATATATATATATATATATATATATATGTTGATAGATACACACACACACACACGTGGCAGGGTTGGGAGCAGAACATAAACGTAAGCACTGTACCACACGACAGCATTACGCAGTTACAAAACGCACTACCATGATCAGTGGATCACATGATTCACACAGGCACACGTCTAGCCTGCAGGCAGCAGCATCAAAGGCAAAGACGCCGCATGGATGTTATGAAGAGTGAATACTGTAAAAGCAATGTAGTGTTGTCATGCAGCTAGAAACACACACACACACACACTTGGCAGGGCTAGGAGTCGAACATACACCTAACTACCCTAACACACTATGGCATGACGCATTTACAGAACACGCTACCGAGATTTCTAAGCACAGCAGTCCCAGAGGCAGACATCTAGGTGCGTGTCAACATTCGCAAAGGCAAAGACGTCGGTAGGAAACTGCTGTGGTGTGCGGCATCTAAAAGCAAGACTGAGTCCCCAGGCAGACGGGAGCATGCGCGCAAACACACACACACTTGGCAGGGCTGGGAGTCGAACATACACCTAACTACCCTAACACACTACAGCCTGACGCATTTACAGAACGCGCTACTGAGATTACTAAGCACAGCAGTCCCAGAGGCAGACATCTAGGTGCATGTCAACATTCGCAAAGGCAAAGACGTCGGTAAGAAACTGCTGTGGTGTGCGGCGTCTAAAAGCAAGACTGCGTCCCCAGGTGGATGGGAGCATGCGCGCACACACACACACACACACACACACACACACACATACACACACTTGGCAGGGCTGGGAGTCGAACATACACCTAACTACCCTAACACACTACAGCATGACGCATTTACAGAATGCGCTACTGAGATTACTAAGCACAGCAGACCCAGAGGCAGACATCTAGGTGCGTGTCATCATCCGCAAAGACATCGGTAGGAAACTGCTGTGGTGTGCGGCATCTAAAAGCAAGACTGCGTCCCCAGGCGGATGGGAGCATGTGCAGAAACACACACACACACACACACACACACACACACACACACACACACACACACACACACACACACACACACACACACTTGGCAGGGCCGGGAGTCGAACATACACCTAACTACCTTAACACACTACAGCATGACACATTTACAGAACGTGCTACCGAGATTACTAAGCACAGCAGTCCCAGAGGCAGACATCCAGGTGTGTGTCATCATCCGCGAAGGCAAAGACGTCGGTAGGAAACTGCTGTGGTGTGCAGTGTCTAAAAGCAAGACTGAGTCCCCAGGGGGACGGAAGCATGCGCGCAAACACACACACACACACACACACACACACACACGCACACACACACACGGCAGGGCTGGGAGTCGAACATACACCTAACTACCCTAACACACTACAGCATGACGCATTTACAGAATGCGCTACCGAGATTACTAAGCACAGCAGTCCCAGAGGCAGACATCTAGGCGTGTGTCATCATCCGCATTGACAAGGACGCTGACAGGGATTGTATAGAGAGTGATCAGTCTGAAAGCATACAGACATATTACTGTCCCAGGGGATTGATCACGATAGGGGCCCACAAGTCTGAACAGACATATGTACTGTCCCACAAAACAC
>NC_056726.1:1001699402-1001735596 GCF_019279795.1 Protopterus annectens
TGGAGGAGTTTTCGGTATGAGGAGTGGCCCAAGTAGCTGCTGCACAAAATGGTATCAATGGGTAGCCTATCCTGAAAAGCTGTAGAAGTGGATAGGCTCCTGGTTGAATGTGCCTTCGGTTTTGAGGGTAGTTGCTTGCCTCTGAGCGAATACACATAAGAAATGGTGGAAGACAACCATCTGGATAAGGTCACTTTTGACACTGGGAGACCTTTCCTGTTTTCTGCATAGGAGACAAATAATTGATCTGATTTCCTGAATTGTTTAGTTCTATGCAAATAATATCTGAGCTGACGATGGACATCCAAAAAATGAAGTTTTTGTTCAGCTCTGTCAGAATAGTTTGGGAAAAAAACTGGTAAATCGATGGATTGATTAATATTAGTTTGAGAAACAACTTTGGGCAGAAAGGATGGATTTGTTCTCAAGGATACCCTGTCCTTGTGAAAACCAAGTAAGGGAACGGATGCAGAGAGCTTGAATTTCAGATACCCTCCTTGCTGAAGTGACAGCCAGTAAGAATATTGTTTTCCAGGTCAGTAACTTTAAGGAACATGAAGCAGACGGTTCGAAGGGGGGTAAAATCAAGGATGCTAACATCAAATTCAGATCCCATTGTGGAGGAGGATGTTTTATTGGAGGCTTTAGTAGAAAAACTCCTCTCAGAAAGGCTTTGCATAGTCTATGCGACATAATGTTATGATCCTGCAAGCCAACATGATATTTGGAAATCGCCAGTTGAACTTTAACTGTTGATGAAGAAGATCCTGACTGAAAAACTTCAGCCAGAAAATCTAACACAGAATGCACAGGTGCAGTAAAAGGATCAATGTGCCTGAGTTTGCCCATAGAAAAACGCCGCCACTTGCTAGCATAAACCATTCTGGTGGACGCACTTCAAGGAAGCTATTAAGATATCTCTGACAGGATCAGAGATCATAGGAAGCCTGGCTAGGGAAGGAAGTGGAGCAACCAAGCAGTGAGGTTGAGAGAACGAATGGCCCGGTGCTGTTGACCCGATTGGTGGATCAGAAGATCCGGAACTGGGTCCAAATGCCAAGGCTGCACCAGGAGGTGACGATGTAGGGTCGAAAACCAAATTTGACGAGGCCAGTAAGGGGCAATGAGAATCAACTTGGCTCTCAAAACGGTAGCTTTCTGAATGACCTGTGGAATTAAGGGGAAAGGAGGGTAAAGCGTACAGAAGTCCCTGGGGCCAATCCTGGGTTAGAGAGTCTCTCAGGGGTTGGCCTGGTAGGGGAAAGAGGGTGAAGAAGTCCGGGCATTTGTTGTTTTGGGGTGTAGCAAAAAGGTCGCAACAAAGGGTGCCCCACTTCAGAAATATCTTGTCCACTACCGATTGATTGAGAGACCACTCGTGAGGCATGAGAATGGCTCTGCTCAGTCTGTCTGCTAAGAGGTTGGACCTGCCGGGGATGTGCGTTGCTATCAGAAACCGATGAGAGGAGATTGCCCATTGCCAAAGTCTGAGAGCTTCTCGACACAAAGGATAGGACCTGGTCCCGCCCTGCTTGTTGACGTACCAGACTACAGACATGTTGTCCATTTGAACTGCAATAGTCCCCGAGGGAAGAAAGTCGTTGAGGGCTTGCAACGTTAAAAGCACCGCTCTCATCTCCAGGACATTTATGTGCAGATGGTATTCTGTGGGTTGCCAAGTCCTGTGGACCATCCTGCCCTGATAATGCCCCCCCCCACCCGATCAGAGAGGCATCCGTAGTGACTGTGGCAACCAGAGAAGGGGGAACAAATGGTCGGCCCTGATGAAGTAGAGGGGAAGATATCCAACAGGTTAGATGAGTCCTGCACGATTGTGTAACCAAGATTTTGTGCCTCATGGGAAGGTTCTGGAATGACCACTGAGTGAATAACATCCACTGTAGAAGACGCATGTGGAAGCGAGCTAATGGTAGAAGTACAATGGCTGCAGCCATAAGACCTAGAACCTTCAGAACCAATCTGGCTTTGACTTTGCTGCTCAGCAATAAGATCCGAACGTATTTTTGGATGTCCAGAATTCTCTGATCTGTTAGTCTGGCTAACATACTGACGGTGTTTAGTTCTGCGCCTATAAAGGTGATAGATTGGCAAGGCAGCAGAGAAGATTTTTCGAAATTCACCGATATTCCCAACTTTTTGCAAAGCTGCAGAGTGTAGTCTCTGCTCTGAAGAAGCTGATGCTTGGTGGTGGCGGAGAGGAGCCAGTCGTCTAAATAAGGAAACACCTGAATCCCTGACGCCTCAGATGAGCCGTAACCACTGCCATGCATTTGGTAAACACTCTGGGGGCTGAAGTGAGGCCAAAGGGCAGGGCTCTGAATTGATAATGACTTTTCCCTAGCCGAAGCGTGGAGAAACCTCCTGGAGCCGCCTGTGTATCTTTATGTGATAGTACGTCCTGAAGGTCTATCGAGCACATCCAGTTGCCCTTGCCCAGAAAGGGCAGAATGGACTGAAGCGTGACCATCCGGAATCTTGCCTTCTTGACAAATCTGTTTAGACTGCTCAGGTCTAAAATAGGTCTCCAATCTCCCGTCCTTTTGGGGACCAAAAGAATCTTGAGTAGACACGGATCCTACTTGGTCTGCTGGAACAGTCTGATGGCTCTTTTTCTAGGAGCTTTGAAACCTCCTGTTTTGCCAAATCCCTTTGACCGGGTGAGATGTCTGGAAGGGATTGGTGAGGTACGGGATACCTTTCGAAGGGGATTTTGTAACCCTCGGCTATGATCGACTGTACCCACATGTCTTGTGAGAGGGAACGCCAGGCTACTGGGTACAGCGATATCCTTCCCCCGACTGCCTCCAAGGGTGGACAGTCGGGCAACACTTCAGGGATGTTGAAAGGGCTTGTCAGGAAGAGGCTCCCTGTTACCCTGATTCTGGGGACCCCCCCTGCCTCTAGGGCGGCGTCTATTATTGTTACCCCCTCTGCCTCTGGGGGTAAACTGACCACGTGTGTCCGGGCGCTGCTCCTGGGCTTTACGGAACCACATCTTTCCTCCTTTCTGACCCTTGGGATAGGGTCTAGATGGGGTGGAAAAATGGACTCCTACGGCAGAAAGAGTTTTGCCGTCTTGCTCACACCTGGTCAAGGTTTCCTTCACCTGAGGTCCGAACAAAGCCGAACCATCAAAGGTATTGGTGAAGGACGCCTTAAAGGGGTCCGCGAAATTACAAAGCCGCATCCAGGCCTGACGCCTAAGAGCCACTCCTGTGCCTGCGGCTCTCGCTCCATCGGCTGCATAGGATATGAGCCGCATGGAGGAGTTGGTTAAAGAATTTAGGATTGCTAGCTGTGAGGCAATCTTGTCTTGAGCCCCAGCAGCTGAAGGATCCTGAACCACTTCACCTAGTTCCTTGAGAATATCTCTTTGAAGTCTGGTGAAATGACAAAGGTAGTTCAGCGAGCATAGCAAAGGTCGCTGAAGAAAACATCCGCTTGCCATACCTATCCATGGTCCTAGAATCTTTGTTAGGAGGATGGACAGGCACGGAAGGATCCGCAAGTTTCTTCTTGGTGGCCGCCACCACCATAGCATCCACAGAGATGCCCTTAGAAAGAAACTGCTTGTCTGAAGGGGCCGTAATAAATTTGGATGGCCTCCTGGGGACAGGTTCCACAGAATCTGGGGCTGCCCACGCCTTCCGAGCCACTACCTGCATGAGTGGGTCGAAAGGCGGAGACACCCAGGAGGTGGAGGGTCGGGATCCAAAAGCCTCCAGGTATACCGACTCATCCTCGGAGGGGTCAATGGAGGGCCAGTTCCCCCTCTGTTTGAGGAGTTCAAGGATGTCTGAAAAGGAGACATCCTCAGAGGGGGACCGAGGGGAACCTTCCGACTCATCTAAGTCAGTATCAGATGTTGTAGACTCAGGGGAGTCTGTGTGTTTCCTCTTACATGTCCTCTTCTGAGGGGGTTCTCATGGATCAGGAGAAACCTCGGAAGAGGAAGATATTCCCAATGGGGAAACCTGGGGCGATGGATCCCTGGGCCTGAGAGCAAGAGGCTGGCAAGAGACATCAACAGGCACCGAAGAGGGAGGAGCTAAAGGGATGGACCGTTGACCTGGCTCAGGTGCCAGGACACTCATCACCTCAAAGGCTCCCCTCCCAGGGAGACCAGAATACTCCCGTTCTGAAGACACAGGAATTCCCGGTTCCACTGAGACAGAAGGCTCCGAGGCCGATGTCGGTGCCGAGCTTACCAAAGCCGAAGCCCCAAGAGGGAGAGCGGGGTCGGACAAGGGTCCGATGCCACTAGCCCCCTCGGAGCCGACAAGGGAAACTCGACGACCGGATCCCTCCAAGGAAGGTCTCATGGAGGAGATCGGAGCCGATGACGACGGCCGAGGGGATGTATCGGTTCCGGCGCCGACACGGTCGCTGTCCCGAAGCTCTGGCCCGAACTCTGGAGGAGAGTCGGAGGAGGAAGTTCAAGGGGAAGAGCAATAGCCGAAGTCTGCTGAGATGGGCTATGGAGCATTTGGGCTAGTGCCTGTGACTTCAACAGCCTGCTTACCACCCTCTCTAAATCGTGGTCAGACAGCCTGGAAGATCTCGAAGATCGGCTCCGATGACTCCGTTCTGACAAAAGAGGAGACCTTGGAGCCAAGTGAATCGACTCCAAAGAAGGGGACCGAGATCTCTTCTTGGACGAAGCCATCGGAGCCGACGTCCTCTGGGTTCCAGATGGAGCCGAAGACTTTTCGGCTCCGATACTGGATAACACATCGGCACCAGCCGGAGCCGACAAGGCAACTGTAGACTGAGTGTCGGAGCCAGTAGGAACCGACACTACCACATCAGAGGAAGAAAGATCAGCTCCAGCAGGAGCCGATCTCGACTCCAAAGGAGTCGGAGACACCGGGGAAGGCTTAACCACTGTAGCCTGAACCTTAGGTGGCTTGGAAGGTTTACCCGACCCAGTCTTAGTGGGTGAACCTTCTGGCTTTAATAAGCCACAGAGGATTAACTTGTTCCTCCCCTCTTGCAGGACTCTCTGGCTAAAAGAATGACATATGGCACAGGAGTCCTGCAGGTGTAAAGACCCCAGGCAGTAAACACAAGAAGTGTGACCGTCTGTCAGAGACATCTTCTGACAGCATGAGTCACACTTCTTGAAGCCTGAGACCTTTCCTTCCCTAGACATAGTCTAAGAAAAACACACACACACACAATAAAACAGTCACACTATTAATCCCAAAAACACACACACACAGATAGGGATTAAGAACAGGGAGGCTTAGGCCTAACTGAAATCTTTTTTAACTTTACAACTTAAAGTTTAAATTTCAACTAAAGGAGAAATAGGGTGGGCTGTAGAAAGACTACACACTATCTAAACTAAGAAGAAGGGAGAGTAAAACCCTAGAAAACTGTTTGAAAAGTCAAACTCACCTGAGCTGGCAAAAAAGAGACCTCTTCGCAAAGCGGCAAACGAGATCTGAGGTAGTCTCGCCTTGCATCATGGGATATAGGGTTGTCTCGAGCTGGTAAAAGGAGTTCTCAAGCTAAGCAAGTGCCGAGTCGGAACCGAGGATTGGCTCCGAACCCATCCAGCAAGAATGAAGGCGAGATTGACAACTTAACATCACAAGCACAAACACCAAAGCACAATAAACTCTGTTAACCCAGGTTTCATCCTAATATAACGGACTTCTTCAGAACAATGATAAAACCCCAGTGGGCCATATAAAAGCACTTCCACTTACAATGGTTCAATGAATAAACCTGTTCCTAATTGCATGCACAAATTTTAAAGAAACAACACACTGAAATGAATTAAAATAAAATAAAACGTCACTTAATAAAGAAGCCACATAAACATATCATAAATAACCTCATCAAGACATTCATGAATAGATGCATTTAAAAACAAATATATAACTATAACAGTAATAAAAAACACTAAAACACTCAGCATATCTTCAGTCTAAAAAAGCAAGCCAGTTATGGACTAAGATAACCCGAGAAAGGTATATTGAGTTAGCCCAGAATATGTCTTACCTTAAGAATAGGTGCTAAACTAATACTTTCATTCATTCATTCCTGGAAAATTCAGTTTAGGAGGACGATGGTTGATATTTTGAATCAGGGTAATAGATACCAACTTGCATCCAGGAATGAAATGAATATTTGGTATAAGAAAATAGATTTTTACCTGGAAGACAACTTGATTCAAGGGTCTATAGACCCTGATTTATATAATTTTCTTAGGGTTCCCAAACTGGTAATTCTGGAGGTCTTTGGGATCCCTAAGATACATAAAGATGTATTTAATCCTCCACTTAGGCCCATAGTGACGTCCCAGTGCTCGAAGACACAGACTTTAGCAATATTTGTGGATAACAAGTTGAAACCTTTTTACCATGACTACCCCCATATATTAATAGATTCATGGGATTTTTTGGAAAAATTCAACAATATTCCTTATGATGACAGTTATGGTTTCATTACTATTGATGCTAAAGATCTTTTCTCTGTAATACCCCATAACATTGGTTTAAGGTGGTTTGAGCATATGTTGACTGAGTTTAAATTTCTAAGTAATACTGATTTTAGATTAGTATTAGAATATATTGAGGTAGTTCTAAAAAATAATTTTATTTATTTTCAGGGAGATATTTACCATCAGATTGGGGGGATGGCAATGGGGTCAGCCTGTGCCCCAATATACGCAAACATTATTATGCTTTATTGGGAACTTGAATTTGTATTTAAATCCCAATTTTGGAAATATATCAAACAATACTTTCGATTTTTGGATGATATATTTATTGTATGGGATGGTAATATTGCACAGATTGAGGAACTTATTCAATATTTACATACTACCACTAATTTTTTAGAATTTACACATCAGTATAACATTGATTATGCTAATTACCTTGATATTACAATCACTATGAATAGAGAAGATAAGCAATACAAATCAAAGGTCTTTAGGAAAAGTTGTTTTTCCAATTCCTATGTACATTTTCAAAGAGATCATCCTTTATACTTAAAAAGGAATATTATTAAGGGCCAAATGATCAGGGCCTCTAGGATGACTAGTGACAACAATGAATGTAGGGAGGAAATGGATAAAATACAGGGTTTATTTAGAGAAAGAGGATATCCCATTGAATTAGTAAGAAACGTGAAAAGGGAGGTGATGAAAAAACATAATACTCATTATCCACCCCTCCTAAATGGCAATTTAGACGTGGTAAATACTAGGAAAACCAAAAATAATGGTATGGATAAAGATGAAATTCCGAGATTAATATTTACGTACCATAAGGGATGTGAGTGGATACAAAGGGGTATACATGAGGTTTGGAAAATCTTTTCAAGGATGTGTAACAATTCATTGATTTTTCAGCAACCCTTAAAATTCACTTTTAGAAAAAATCTAAATTTTAAGGACTTATTTGAAAGGAAAAACCCCTTGAAAGGGAATGGGGTGTTATGTAAGACAGGAACACACAGATGTGGTAGGTGTGGGCAGTGCTCTTTCATTTCTGGAGACAAGGAACTATTCGTGAAAGGTATTGGGAGAAAAATTAGGTGTAATGGGTATTTTACCTGTTACAGTAAGGGCGTTGTTTACCTTGCTTACTGTCTTGCCTGTGGAGCATATTATGTTGGTAAAACGGAACGTCAGTTAAGAAAACGTATATATGAACACATGAGGGACATTAGTAGGAGGAATGACAACAACGCCCTATTTAGACACACTACCACGTGTGAAAAAGCTAATTTTAAGTTTTGGGTACTGGAGGAGGTCAAAAAGGGTGATAGGGGAGGAGACTGGGAATCCCTGTTGGAATATAGAGAGTTAATTTGGCAGCTGAAATTGGACGCCTGCGGTCCTATGGGGATGAACGATCACCTCTCCATCAAACCAGCCCTGAAACTTTTAGCAAACAACCCCAAATGAAGTTATTATTCATCAAGTAACATCCAACATCCAATACTCAATACATGTTGTTTTTACCCAAACCCTCTAGCCTATAATTGGGTATATTTCCACTATTATAGACATATATTTTTAACATTATTTTTAACATTATATTGTATACATTTTTAATACCATTTTTATCTTCTTCTTATTATATCTACACAATTATATTTATATATTTATTTATATATTTATTAGTAAGTATTAGATTTTTTAAATTATAATATATATATATATATATATATATATACATTATTATTATTATTTATATATTTATGTATTTACATGTTCTTTGGTGTTCATATCAAGTGAACCATTGTTATGCAAGATAGGTTATTCATGAAGTGGAAAGTTAAAAAAGCCAAAAAAAGCTTAAAAGGTACCAATTGGTTCAAAATGGCCTGGAGTAACAATTAACTAATTAACCAATGGTGTTTTGTTATGATTTGGTATTTAAAGCACTCAATTTTATGTGATTATGTGATTCTGATGAAGTCTAACCAGTGAAGACGAAAGCGTGCTTAATCACCGTTTTATATCACTGTTATATGTTATTTTCGTGGTTTATGTGGTTTTTATCGTTGTTGGATTAATAAACACAGTTTATTTGGATCTATCAAAGTGTTTCGAACATTATATGTATCCTTGAACTGGTGACAGATTTTTGGTCTACAGCTTGGAGGACAGCCCTTTATGGTACAGCGACGGATTTTTATTTTTTGTTAGTGAACCTGCTCAGATTCACACAGCGTGCAAATGAAGATGGAAGGAATCAAACCCTGTACTGTGAGCACAGGAAGCAGGTCATCAAGAACTCAGCACTTTAGTTATCTGCATTGTTGATGTAGATTTGAAAGAGTTTGTTTTATCAGTATTAGGCCAAGATACTTTTATTGTTCGATCATTACTGATTGGTTACTCGTCTCGGGGTGGTGATCAACACAGAAACAGTTTTGTTTCTATTTCAGTATTCATTAATTCTGTAATCTCTTAACTTTGTTTACTCTTTCAGAATTCCTTAATAACTTTCCCCATATGAATTGCTCTCTTTACACTGATATTAGTATCACTAACTCAGAACCCACTCCATCATTCAGAAGAAACGACAAATACAACTTCAGCCATGTCTAGAACTGGCTTAAAGAAAGACCTAGTTATTAACTGTATCAATTCAGCTACCAAGTTATTTGGCACCCATTGCTGGCTAGTCCAGAATCATGACGTAGTGATTAAGGACCCCCTAGGTGCCTCATCACCATTCTAACCCATCAGAAATAGCTGGGTAAATGTTTTGACCAACAAGTTAATGTCACTCAGTGTACAGTGCTTATAACAACCCAGATCCACGAAAACTCAATTTACTCATAAACTTGCCTTTTTTCCTGCTACCCTAAGCAAAGTGTCATGAAGATACAGATATGAAAGCCCAGACAGAAATATTGTTATGTGTTACAGCACTAAACTCTGCCTCAAATATAAATGTCTTGCACATTACAAACAATAAAATATTTCTCTTCATCTCTTTACCATGTAGCCCTGTTGGAAGCAGAAAGCCATTTAGTGTTTCCAAGCAATTTGCAGTCATTCATGGAATAAAGGGTCATCGAGATGCAAATATCTACAAATTTTTTTCTCTGCTTATTGTAACTTCTTTGTCTAAAGTAGAGCCAAACAAGACAATATTTTTTGGCAATCACTGATTGGGCCTAAGGGGAGAGCAGATGGATATTATTAAGAGACTGTTTCAGTTGTGCATGCACTTTGAGTCAATATGCAGTGTGAAGTAAAGAGTGTAGCTGAGTATTAGACCTAGGTACCTCTGTTCACTGACATTGAAAATGCTATTCTCTTTTATGAGCATGGGTGGGATTGTAGGTAGTTTTTTTAAAGTTGTAGAGAAGATCATGACGGTAGTTTTTAGGGATTTGATGGGAAGCTTATTGGATGCTGACCAGCTGCATAGTTGATAGAAATTATTCTGCAGTTTATTTTGTAACTCTGTGTATGATGTACTGAATTCCAAGAGAAATCTATCATCAGCATATATAAGTAATTATAGTTATGGCAGATCTAGAGGTAGGTTGTTAACAAAAAGGGAGAAAAGAATAGGACCTAATACTGACCATTGTGGTCACTATGCTGTGTATTCCCACTGAGGAAAGGGAGTGGCTGTAATAAATTTGGAAGGCTCTTTTTATAGATAACTCTTAAATCATAGAATGGTATTTTCACCAAAGTTAAGTATCTTTAGTTTGTTGAGTATGATAGTATGGTTAACACTTTCTGGCACGCTAGTCATTTCTACAAGTTGATCTATAGTAATTTGGATTTCACTGAGGTTGCAGTAAATGTTGTCTGTGCTAGCTAGAATGATGTAAAACTACTAAGTACATTTCAGAAGCCATGTTGATCACAGATAGTATGCCATAACTTTAACAATTGCTTGTACAGAAATTTTCTGAATATCTTAATGATAGGGCACAAATTGGAGATAGGTATGTTATCTTTTAAATCCTTAGGAGATGTGGTTTTGGGAGATGAATTATGAAAGTGTGTTTGAATACTGGTCGGACAGAAGCTGAGGTAAGAGCATGAATTATGAAAGTGTGTTTGAATACTGGTTGGACAGAAGCTGAGGTAAGAGGATGAATTATGAAAGTGTGTTTGAATACTGGTCAGACAGAAGCTGAGATAAGAGGATGAATTATGAAAGTGTGTTTGAATACTGGTCGGACAAAAGGTCAGACAGAAGCTGAGCTAAGAGAGAGAGAGATTAATGATGTGAGTAAATAGTCTTTCAATTTGCTCAGCAGCTATCCTTAAAAAGGAAGGACATAACTCGGACAATTTGGCACCCGAACTGTAAACTCCCAACCTTCAGAAGCTTATATAATAAGTACTGTCTGCTTCTTGCATCAAAATTTCATCATTATCCAATAGCCACCCCCTCCATTCATCCAGTGAAGATCTCCCACTCTTCTCACACCTTTATTTAATAAGGCCGTACACAATAAGGCATTTACCAAGATTGCACCAGCAGCTGGAAATCCACTTCCCCAGGATGTTAGGAAGCTCACAGACTATTCATCTTTTAGGAAACAACTTCATGAACTTTAACAAGAGGAATACAAATGCACCTGCCTAGATAATGGATAGATATTGTACCTGACCAAACATTGACTATTTGACCATCGAATAACAGTTCCAGTATTACATCACTCTATTAAAAAATCTATAAACAGAGTAACCATTTATATATATATTTATGCTCTGTAAGATTGTCCACCCACAGATCGTTAAGAATAGTTTGTTGTAGGGTTTACCAATATGCATGCATTCAAATTGAAAGTACTGTAACATGTATCTGCCTATTAATGTATAATGTAATTGCCCTCTTGACTCAGGTTGTGGCTCAAAATGGTCCCTGAGTGTGGAAAAGCTAATTCTTTATTTTCAGTAAGTGCTGCTTGATTTCTTCCTAACTTTAGAATATCGACCTAAATACTTTGTCCTTAAATTTCCAGGGTCTACGTATTAGTTTCCCCTCAAGTGAATGGCAGTGTTTGTACAGACTCAGACATTTTGAGTGACATTTTTCCTGTAAAAGACTTCAGTACTTAATATATTGAGCTCATATCCAGGCATGTCTAAAGGTCAGTTCCCTGTGCTTTCTCCTGTCAACCTGGTGAACTTGGGCATCCTGAGGCAATGTAGCAACTGCCTCATGTACACAGACAACCCTCTCCTCTTACCTCTCAACGCTATAACTTGTGAGAGATGCACATATATAGCCAAACTGAAAGCCAAGCACTCTCCAGCCAAGACTGGATTAGCCAGTCAAGAGGAGAAGGTTAGCACCTGCCCCACACCACATTCAACACATAGCCCTCCAGAACATACACCACCACAACCCCCACATAGTAACACAAAACACACACCTACTTTTGCAGAGGCTCTCAATAAAAATCTGCCCAAACAACAGAGACCTCTGAGGCAGAAATGCAAATAACCACCATATCCCAGCACAAACCATGAGACACATAGCTCACATAAACAGTGTGCCACTCAACCAAAGCCCATAAGGCAAAACAACTTACCCAATACACAAGTCATAGGTGACTCAATAGTAAGGCACACTGATGTCCCACTCACTAGGCTGAATAAACAGAAAGTTACGGTCAGCTGCCTGTCAGGTGCCAGGATCAGCCACATAATGCACACACTTAGGTCACGCCACAACAGGTACAAATATGACTGTCATTGTTCATGTTGATGAATGACCTGAGACGTACCTCCCTGGACTACATGAAAGGAGACATAGAGGAGCTCTCAGATCCTGTAGCCCAGGCAGGTAGGACCCTAGCTCTGAGTAGCATCCTACTGTCACCCACAATGATACCAAAGTACAAGAAGAAAATGATTGAATTCAACAATTGGCTAAGTTTCTGGTGTCATTCTAAGGGGATCCAGTATCTGTCTGCCTGGGTAGATATGATCAACAGACCTCGATGCTTCACCAGAGATGGCCTGCACCTGTCACCCCAGAGATTCTGGATACTTGCCAAGGCTCTTGCTACCCCTATAGTGCCTTTTTTAGGCAATGTCCTGAAGACAAAATTACCACCATAACAGCTGCAAGCAAATTAAATCTGAGGGTTATGCTACTCAACGCTAGAAGGCTAAATCACAAAATGCACTTGCTCGAAGCACTCCTTAAAATGGAGAACATCAACATCTGTGCAGTGACAGAGACCTGGTTCAAGGCTCCAGAGAGCACCACAGCACTACCAGGCTATAATTCATACCACACCTTTTGGCCCCTAAACCTGGACCGAAGCACTAAAGGCAGTGGTGTCTCCACATTCATAAAGGATATGCACACCTCCAGTCTAGTAGCCCAACATAACGCATCAGAGATACTTCAGTTACAACTAACACTGGGTAAAACTGCAATCCAGGTTGTAGCCTGCTATAGATACCACAACATGTTCCAAGACTCCCACTCCACATTCCTAAACACAATGGAAAATATTAGGGTACAACCTAATACCTTATACTGGGAAACTTTAACTAACCCTCCATTAACTGGGAAAATTACTCATGCACCAACACACTTGCTCAACGTTTTCTGGAATTCATTAATTCCAACACCCTGGCCCAACTCATTCTTAGCCCCACCAGGGGTAGAAACATTCTTGACCTGGTCATTACTAACATGGGCAACCATTACTTTACACCAGTAATCAACTCCTCCTTCGTCAGATCTGACCACAAGCTAATCACCATGGATATCCACATCCCACCCTCACCCCCCAAAGGAAACCACCGTATGGAGACTACCACATAGGCAGCAATCTACTTAACACTGAATGCATGATAAGAGACCTTGGGACCCAGTTGGACGGTAGTCTCTCCTTTGATAGTCACATCGCCACAGTAGTCAGGAAGTCCTTCTACGTGGCACACCTCATCATAAAAGGGTTCTCATCCAGGAAAAAATAGGTCATTGCTCCCCTCTACTCGACACTCATTAGACCCATTATAGAGTACAACGCCCCTTTTGGAATGTACCTCACAAGACATCTGCAGCAGCTGGAAAGGCCACTGAAGTACCTCACAAAGAGGATTACTGGACTCAAACAAATGCCCTACACTGACCGTCTCAAAAAACTCCAGCTTTACTCCGCAGCATATTGCGTACTCCAAGGTGATCTCTGCCTAACATATAAAGCTGTGTCAAACCCAGAGCTGTTGGACATGCTACACCTAAAGAAATCCCAATCCCTCCAAGCTACACACTCTAGGGACCTAAACCTTGTCACCACAATAAACAGGGCATGCTGGAGGGATAGATTCCTATCCCAGAGACTTCCCATACTCTGGAACAGGCTATCCATCTATGTCAAGCAAAGTTCTTCATTAGCACTCTTCAAGAAAAATATTGATGAATGGATGGTAAATAGGAAATACACCCCGGGGATCACTTCTGTGTCTCTGCTCGACAGTGGCACAGGAAAATAACTTTCTTGGGTGGCATAAGCCAGGGAACCTTGTTGGCTAGGCTTACGTAGGCCCTTGAGCTGATAGCCTAGTACCTACCTATGAACCTATGAACCATAAAAAACTTCTCCAAAGCCAATTTTGAGCTTCTAAAAACAGAGGTGGCTAACTTCACGACAGTCATGCAAATGGAAATAGGTGCATGACTGCTGAATCATAAACTAATGCACTGTATGAGCTCATACATAAGTGCATGGAATGGGCCATACCAAACAGAACCAAGATGGTCTCTTCAAAAAAAAAAAGGAAGCCAATCTGGTGGTCCCCCACCATAAAGAAACTCTACAACAGAAGGAAAAAAACTGTTGCAGAAAAGGGTGAATTCCCAAGACTGGAAAACCCCCCTTGTTATCCTCAGCAAAAAACTGATATCCATCATCAAATCCTCTAAAGCTAGCTACAAAAACAAAATTGGTGCATATTCTAAAGACAGCCAGAAGGCATTCTGTAGTTATATCAAGAATCTACATGGCAATACTCAGATCTGCTCTGAGTTACAGCACAATGGCAATACATATACAGAACCAACTGATATTGCCAACATATTGGCCGACAGGTTCAGTGTGAACTTTATCCCCCTTTCACCCCCTAAAGGGCCTATCACAATACATGAGGAATGCCATGTTCCTATTATCACAGCTACACAGGTAAAAGATGCACTGTCCAAAGCCAAGAATACAGCTTCCATGGGACCTTATAATATCCCTGGCTGTGTTCTACATGAATTACAAAGTGAACTGGCACTACACCCGAGTACCCTGTCCAATCACAACCTTATTTCAGACTTTGTTCCTACCAAATGGCACACTGCTATGGTCATCCCACTCCACAAAGGGGGAGCGACTACAGACCCTGGGAACTACCACCCCATTAGTCTGACGAGTCTGATATGTAAGGCTATGGAGTGCATCATCATGGACCTTATAAATAAGGACATAGGGAACCTCCAAACTCTGGACTCCACGCAGTTTGGGTTTGTGAAAGGTGGATCATGTCTGCTCAACCTGATAGACTTCTTTGAGTCTGTCACCAGAGCTGTGGATGAGGGCAAGGTAGTTCACACAGCCTACCTAGATCTTACCAAGGCCTTTGACACCATCCCTCACTCAGGAATCATAGATAGACTCACTAAACTAGGCATAAACCCCTATGTTATAAGATGGGTTGCCAACTGGCTCACTGATAGAACCCACACTGTGAAAGTAGCGGACTCCAAATCTGACTACTGACCAGTTACAAGTGGTGTCCCACAGGAATCAGTCCTAGGTCCTCTCCTGTTTGGCATCTACGTCTCTGAAGTTCAAGCCAATAGAAAGGGACTCTGGCTGACCAAGTCCACAGATGATTGCAAACTGGGAGCTATTACTGATTCTCCAACTGATGTAGACATTCTACAAAAAGGCTTCACTGACACCAGTGACTGGTGCCAGAATGATGGCCTTAAGCTCAATGCCAAAACGTGCACTGTCATTCACTTTGGGAAAAATTCAGTGCCCATGAACTACCACATAGATGGTAGTCCACTAAACACCGAAGGTGTGATAAGAGACCTGGGGAAACAGGTTGACAGCAACCTCTCCTTTGATAACCACATTGCCATTGTAGTCCGAAAGTCCTTCTATATGGCACATCTTATTACAAAAGGTTTCTCATCCAGGAAGAAAGAGTTCATAATCCCTCTCTACCCATCCATCATTAGACCTGTTATAGAATACAACACCCCATTTGGTATGTACCTCACTAGACACCTACAACAACTGGAAAGGCCACAAAAATACCTCACTAAGAGGATCTTAGGCCTTAGACACATGCCCTATAAGGACAGACTCAAAAATCTCCAGCTATACTCTGTCTCTTATCACCTACTTAGAAGTGATCTCTGCTTGACCTACAAAACCATGTCTAACCCAGAGCTGCTAGATATGCTACACCTAAAGAAATCCCAATCCCTCCATGCCACATGCTCCAGGGACCTAAACCTTAGTACTACAATAAATAGAGCATGCTGGAGGGACATGCTCCTAACCCAGAGACTTCCCATACTCTGGAACAAACTTCCCATTCACATCAAGCAGAGCACTTCGCTGGCCCTCTAAGAGAAATCTTGATGAGTGGATGGGCAATAGGGAGTTTACCCCGGGATCATTTCAGTGGTCTTGCTTGACAGGGGCAGTGGGAACTAACTTTGAGTGGCATGATGCCAGGGAATCTTCTTGGGCTAGGCTTATATGGGCTCCAGGGCCCTTAGCCTAGTACACATCTATGAACCTATGAACCTCAGAATACCCGCTGTACCAAGTTAGTAAGTAGAAATCAGCAAATAAATATTTATATAATTTATTCTTGGGTTATAGCTATAGTTTTGTCTATTTGTTACTCATGACTTTCTGACTATTAAACTACTTGTATTATATCTTTAAGATGAGGTGTACCTGGGCGTATCTACCTAAATCATTCCTGTATAGGAAACCTTACCATTCTCTGCTTATATACCATCTAGTGAGAGAGAGATTTTTAAAAGCATCTGGAATTTTCTTGTTTCAAGAGTAATGGCATGAAGCACATTTTATCCTTTTTTGTCTTACTGTTTCAAAGAGGTTTTAAGAGAAAATATTGAAACTGAAAAATTTGCATGTGAAAAGCTGTCATGTGGAGTTTAGGAAGAAACAGGTACCCAAAATCAGAGTCAGAAACATTAATGAACAAATCTATCATTGTGTGATTACACCTCTGGAATAAAATAATAAAGAAAAGAACATTGGAGGCATCCCAGTATTACTGCCAGATCTAGACATAACAAGAAAATTTGGAAATATATATCTTTCAACAGAGCAGAGATAAATCATCAACTTAGTAAGTGACATCTTGACTTAAAATAATGCACACTTTTTGCCAGAAATGGTTATTCATCAGCTTTCCTTGTTATATGAATAATTACTGTCCTGTGCCTTTAATTGGCTCATGACCTGTGAAACATGAGTAGAAGCCTGTAAGACATCAGTTTGTGAAGTAATAGGTCCTCTGTTACTAATCCTTCATAGAAAATAAATATGTTTTCTGCTGCTGCTGTTGTGGGAGGAGGTGATAGCTACACTACATAAACAGGAACACAGGTGGAAAGAGTAAACCAGTAGGCATATCACACTCACAAATGCAGATGCAAAATTCTACTTGATAATTGTTGATGTGAAGTTAGAGAAGGTTAATCCATATGTTGTCTTAGTGTGTCCAGTAGGTTTTCCAGTGGGGGAAATCACAGGACGTCTGGCATGAGGTTTTGATTTTATGGAGACAGCGCATAAATGACAGGTAGATTCAGCTCAGGTGATCTTGTGGCTTTTGTGATATATAAAAAAAGCTTTTCCCTTGGTTAACTGGGCTTTTTTGGTGGAGATGAGATGGGAAATAGAACTTGGACACAAATCCATGAAAGGCAATGTGGCATTATATGAGAAACAAAAGGTGGAATTAGTGGTCAGTGGATGTCTCTCACTAATAATGAGACTGGAGAAGAATATTGATCAAGGATGTCCTTTGTCTTCCGTTTTATTTCTTCTCTACTCTTCTTGGTCACCAAAACTTCTCATACCATCAGCCTACCTACTAAAACACACCTTCATCTTCTATGGTTTGGTGGTCTGGCTTTAACCCCCCCCCCCCACCCTAATCAGAGCTTTGTGGCACTAAGGTAGACCATAACTGTCTCCAGGCCAGTGGAACTACAGGGCACTTCCAGTGTGGGATCATATTCTGCAGTTTCATCATGACATTCCCCATTATGTTCTACGAACCCTCCTCTTGTGGCTGACATGCACACTGCCAAACTGAGTGTGGCTGGAAGTATGACCCCCGTGGATAGGATATGCACATACTTCCATGTGAATACCCTTTTCCCTGCTGCCCTGCATGACGCTGTATGGCACCCCAAGCACACATCACAGTCTAGTGCCTGTATTATGTCTAGACATCACCAGGGGTTGGAAGTGTAAACAGTCCTTATTGCACTCCTTTTCAAGATATGCAGGATCCACCCACCCCCCACCTGATACCTCATCCTCCAGTATACAAGATGCTGATTAATCCCAGGTCAGAGGAACAGTAAAACATTAATGAAATTGGATAAGAGAGCATGACTAGAATCATTACAGGTCAGATATATATTTGATGATCACTTCATCATATTGAAATTGATGTACAGAAAAAGCTGCTAGGCATATTGCATAAAGTGGGAATTCAGATTCACTTGAAGAAATTAGTCATGATTCCATTACAGGGGGGTTAGATTCTTCATTCTAGAGTAATATAAAATATTCCTGCTTAAACGTTGTAACATTTATAACCTTTTGAGTGAATTAAATGTTGTGCAAAAGTACTGTAAAAACATGAGCTTGTGATATAGTTGATACAAAAATGCCTGTCTGTTTATGTTTGGAAAATGTGGGGTTTTCTTACAGAGGTTACCACAGATAGCCAATCAGAAGCTTTGCCCTAGTATGAAAGGAGGCAGCCTAGAAGGGTAAAGACAGGAAGTTAGTTTGGTCTTATAGGTTCCTAGGTAGGTACTAGGCTATTAGCCCTAGGGCCTATATAAGCCTAGCCAAAAAGGTGCCCTGGCTTTCACCACCCAAGAAAATTATTTTCCTGTGCCCCTGTTGAGCAGAGCCACAGAAGTGATCCCCGGGGTGAATTTCCTATTTCCCATCCATTCATCAAGATTTTTCTTGAAGAGTGCTAATGAGGAGCTCTGTTTGACAGAGTCTTTACCTTTCTAGGCTGCTCTGTTGTATATGGGAGGGACAGTTTGTTAATGCTGAATTGAAGACTAGGACATATGGACTGTGAGAAGGCACAGACAGGGAGGGGTCATATCAGGGGCTCTACAAGAAGACTGCTTGATTTTTGGACTGTGAGAGAATGAAGTCAAAGAGAACAGGACAGAAATTTTGGGACTGAGAACTGATGCCTAGGAAAAAAATCTAACCCCTTAAAGAGAAGTTGCTAAGCTTTTTTGTCTTTTTCTTGAACTAAGTCTGGGGCCTACAGAAAAGGCCTATATCCTAGGACAATCCTACGAGTTGGGCCTAAGATAGAGGCCTGCTTATAACCCCTTTTATGGACTATGAAACTTTTTTATACACCTATTTTAAGATATTTATTATTTTGTGTTTGAACTGCTTACTTTGTGTTTCTGTTTTAAAAGTACTGCTTAGTTTGTATAAATAAATCTGAGTTTCATTGTAAGCCCTGCCTTTATAAATCCTACACTAATGATGTGCATGGACAGTCTGACTCAAAACATGTCAAACTACACTTCCTTGTAGTACGTCTGCAACCAAACACACACGTCACACACACCCCACTTGAGCTGTAATCTCCCAATAAAACTGTGCTTATGGGATTTCTGACATGGTGATAACCATAGAGGATCTATTAAGGAAGACTGTGGAATCACAGCAGGGACCTGGACGTAAATTATTGCAGCTGCAACAATAGTTTGTTATGCTAGCCAAAATTTCCAATAATCCCAACATAGAACCACTACTGTAATGATAGTTAAGATGGATATGGATGAAGGTTACTGCAAGCACTATGATAACCTTAATAAAACATTTAGTCGGGGTTGTATTATCCCCGAATAAAATGTCATAACTGGATCTTTAGTATAACTAAACCACTAAGTGCACAGATGCATAACCTAATGAACAATTTAAAATGTTGGCTTGAGCCTGATCTTAACAGTAAAGGCAAAATGTTAGATAAATGTACAGTAGATGTATTTAGGAAAACTTTGCCAAGTAAAATAAGAAAATAGGTATTACAAATTGATCCCAATGACTCTTATAAGCTAGTGACTCTAGCAGAATTTTTATTAGTTGATGAGACACTGCTTAAAATTAATTATTCATCTGTTACTAGTGTCAAAACCTTATAGGTGAGAGTACAGTATTAGCCAGATTTTTACTGTCCTGGTATAATAAAAGAAATAGAAAACTCCTAGCTTCCTATCCTGTACGTCCAAATAATGTACCCCATCCTGGCTGTCAAAGTCTCTTGATTGCAATACCAGACACAGAAGTATTATAATATTCCTTTGCTATGGACATCTTGGGACTGCTAGTAAGCTCTAATAATGGGTACTACTACTAACTAGCTATCCCAGAGGGCTCCTTGACATCTCCAAGAAAACCTGGGAAGAGGAAGAGACACTATTCAAAAATTGTAATTGAACACTATGCTAGTTTACAGAATAGACAAAAAATAGTAATACCAATAGTAAGGGAGCACCTGCAAATAGCCCAAGAGATGCAACAACAGATCTATAATAAGGTTGTCCAACTTGGAGAATTTAACCCCCGAAACAAGATTCATAGGTGATTATTAGGTTATTGACTCCAGGGGTGCCTTTTTAAGTCTAGCCATGCTACTCAAATCTATCTACCAAGTTTTGATACCTTAACGTTATTTTAGGGGTATATGTATTCTTGGGAATGGGTGGTCAAGCATTTACAGGCTCTCTGTCTACTAGAGACATTGGTGGCAGACCAGGGGTATATTTCTATTTCCTCATGCATTAGGCCAAGATATGCTTGAAATGGGTTAGGGAAAAACTCTGCTTCACATGGATGGGAAGCCTGTTCCAGAGAAGGGGCAGTCTCTGAGTCACATAACTATCCCTGCAACCTGTCCTATTAATGTTGCAGCTTAGGTTTAGGACCCTAGATTAGGCAATTATGCTGTTATTTGTTCTGGGAATATGTGACAGGTCCATCAGAGTGAGATCAGAGGATCGTTTGTAGGCCAGGCATAGGTCAGCTCTCAGCAGTCTGTATGACACTGAGTACAGTAACAGGACTTTGAGGGGGTCTGCATAGCACACATTGTTTATGCCCTGTATTCTTTTTATGAGGAACCTCTGTGGATGCTCTAGTTATTGCATATGCCTGGTCAGGTACATACCAAAGGAGGCATTTGTATTTAATGTTTTATCTGATGAGGGCTGAGTACAATGGAATAATGACATTCTTGGACCTTCATGGCATACCCTTGTTTATAAGTTGTAAAACAGAGAATGATTTCCTTATATTACCGCAGACACATGATGCAAAAATGCCATGTTGCTGCCTACAAATGCTCCTGAAACCGTGACCACTGGGTCTAGTCTTAGGAGTATATTATCAATGTGGTATGTTCCAGGGGTAGCCATCTTTCCAAAAGATAATTTTATGTAATTCGTGGCAATGAGTTTTAGATGGTGGCTCTGGCACCAGTTTTTAGTCTGTGTCAGGCCTTCTTGGAGGGCATTTCTGTCCTTGTGGGATTCTATGACTGTACCTAGTTTGCAGTCATCTGCAAACTTGGTCAGCCAGGAGTTCTTGATGTTACATACATACATACATATGTTCACACATGCATATGTTCATACATTTCAGACACAGACAATAATGCCCTTCTAGCCTGCCAGTATAACAAAACAGTTAGTCACATAATAAGTGTCCAGGTTGTTCTTAAAAACACCTAAACTAGTGCTTGCTTAAATGTAATTTGGTAGTTTATTCCATGCATCAGTTAGTCTCTGAAAGAATCAGTTGGCATACCTCTCATTCTTATATATAATCTTTTTTTCATTTCTCCAAATGCTAATACCATGACGAGAATGGTCCCCATTCTTAAGTCAAAGTATGATTAAAGTTCATGAAATGAGTATTATTTCAGTCTTTGATGTTAGCCAAAAGTGCTCTTTGTAGCACCCGCAAAGTGCGCAGTAATGACTCCTTATGCAATTCATATGAAGTTACATGCATTGGTAACATACCTAAATTGTTTATAAACTAACATAAAAGGCAGAGTAGTGATGCAGGCAGTAAACACAGCACTAACCAAAATGCAGGAAACAAAGCTGAGAAAACCGCTGCTTCATGAACTTTAAAATTCGGATTTACTGTGATACAAACAGAAGATGTGGTAAGCGCTTTCACCTGGATAGGCTTCTTCAGACCAAAATAACCCCCCCCTCTTGTACACCCTTATATGGCAAAAAGGCGCCAAAAACAGATAAACCATTAAAGGCACAGTACAACTATCATGGTATACAACATAAATGAAGTGCTTACTCTGAAATACATTAACCATAGTAAAATAAAAACACCTATACCACTCATAAAACATGAATAGAGATGTATAAAAACAAAAAACTACATAGATTCATACTAATTGCACAACACTAACAATAAATCCTCTCATAAAAATGCTCTCATAATATATATAAAAAGCACAGTCATACATATCACTTCAATCTCCTGGACTTCAGGAAAGGTCTCAATGGTACCTTCTCATTCAGTCCAGGAAAAACATCTGCTCTGTCTAACAATCCATTTAGATTCAATACTCTCAGTTTTACCCCTCACATCCCCCCGCTAAAACTAGTGTGTGTAAGATCTAGTACTTTAAAATGAAAAAAAGTGTGTGGAATCATTAGACAAGACATGTTTGGATAGAGCATTGACAGTGGAATGAATCCTTATCCGGTAGAGATGTTCCCTTATTCTGTCCCTCAGCCTCCTGTCCGTCTTGCCTACATAAAAGGCAGCACAGGCTCCACAGGAGACCAAATAAACAACATGTGTAGATTCACAGTTTGCATGAACTCTAACTTTTTGGTTAGTGCCATAGACAGGGTGATAGAAATGGACATCAGTGTCTATGGAACAACAATAGTTGCAACTACCACAGGGTACAGTACCTGCAACCCTATCACCTCCGCCATCCATAACAGGATAACACAGCAATTTCTTTAGATTCAATCTATTCTTACAGAGCATCACCCACAATTTCCCGCACAGTCGGGTCCAGTGTTAACACACCCCAGTGTGATCTAATCACATCCTTCAACCTACCTACATCCTTAGTATAATATAAGGGCACTATGAAACCATGGTTTCTGCTCCCTGCCAGAACACCCTGGGAGGGACCATCATGGTCCACTACAGTTTCAGAGAAAAAGGGTGCAGCAGCTTGTTCCCCCAAATTGATGAGGTCTGCCAATCCTCTCTCCATATCAGATGTCTGATATTCCCTGCCCTTAAACCTCTCACATAAATCCCTAACATCTGCCTCAAAACCATCCTGACTGGGATTATACCGTGACGTCCTATATACCTGACCCCTCACAATATTACCAAAGATGTAACCTGGATGCATACTGCGCCTATGGAGACAGGAATTGCGTTGGCACTCCTTTCTATACACTCCATTGTTCAATAGGCCACTTTCCAATCTCTGAACATAGACATCCAAAAAGGAAATCCAATTCTCAGAAATCTCATGGGTAAATTTCAGATATTGTGTTAGACAATTAACTCTCTCCAAGAAGAGAGATAAATCATCTTTCGTGCCCTTCCAAATGAAAAACACATAATCTACAAAATGCCTATAAAGCATCACGTTCCTCAAAAAATCATCTATACCAAACAAGAACTTGGTCTCCCATGCAGCCATAAAGAAGGTGGCATAGCTATTGGCACAATAAGTGCCCATAGCCACGCCATCCATCTGTAAATAGCACTGAGAGCCAAAACAAAAGATGTTGTTCTCTAACACAACTTACAAAAACAAAGCCAACAGATCCACTGCATCACTACCTAATCCAGATTTGTCCTTCAAGTAATCAGACACCAATTGCACCCCATCTCTGTTTGGTATCACAGTGAATTGGGACTGAACATACACCCTGACTAGGTAATATGGGAGATCAACAGGGACAGATCTCACAGACTCATACAAATCCAACAGGAACTCTTTCATGTCTGTTTGACTGTGGTGGGGGTGGGTTCTACTGCTGCCCCCCAGTGGGCCAATCTGTCATTACTACTGACCCATTAGGGTGTGTGGCTCAAATAAATCCAAATCTGGAACCGGTGGTCAGGAGGAAGTATTCCAGTCATACTATGCATACTGCACATAGTTCTAGTCATGACAGTGTTGGCACTGTGATTGTCAATCGCCCTTTCCCCATCAATGTAGTTCACAGGGGAGGGGGGAGATCGAGACCTATGAGCAGGGGCAGGATGAAGAGAAAGTTGTCAGCAGATGCCCAGGTGAACCAAAACCTCAAGAAAATGTGGGAGAAAACTGGGAGACGTTATTGCATAACATTTCCTCCTGCCCACTCACGTCAGATGAGTTAGGGGTACTATCAAAGGGATTGACTTTTATACCTAGTTGTGACAATAATTATGTTGATACTCTAGTACAGTTTAAGTTATTTATTAGGAATCTGTGCCTTAGATTGGAGTTTAAGGATACAATACAGGTGTTAGATGGGACATCGTTTAAGACGCCTAGTGTGTACATGCCAATAGTACCACCGCTAGTAGCTGCCTTCAGTAAACTAGTTGAGAATGATCTGTATGACATGGAAAAGAGAGTGGGTAAGTCTAGTAAACGAAAGGGCAATTTAACTTATGCACAGAGGAGAGCCCTACAACAACTGAGGAGTGATCCCTCCCTTGTCATTAGACCTGCTGACAAGGGGGGTACCCTGGTAGTTATGGACTCTGAGTTCTATGATGAGGCAATGAGGTCTATGTTATCAGACCAAAGGTTTTACAGTTTGGTAGAATGTAAGATGTTGGATATACATGTCCATAGAATACAGAAGGTTTTGGATGATTTGATTAAGACCAATGTTATTACGAATGAGTTGTATGAATATTTGTTTGTTAGTGATCCCCTCCTGCCAGTGATACAGGGTCTTCCTAAGATCCATAAGGACAGTGTGTGTCCACCCATGAGGCCCATTGTTGCGGGAAGGGGGTGGATCACAGAACCGTTTTCGTTGTATGTGGAGAGGTTCCTGCGCCCAGTGGTTGATGCAAATGTTTGTATTTTAAGGGACACGAAACAGTTCCTGTTGGATTTGTATGAGTCTGTGAGTTCTGTCCCTGTTGATCTCCCATATTACTTAGTCACAATGGATGTTCAGTCCCTATTCACTGTGATACCAAACAGAGATGGGGTGCAGTTGGTGTCTGATTACTTGAAGGACAAATCTGGATTAGATAGTGATGCAGTGGATCTGTTGGCTTTGTTTTTGGAAGTTGTGTTAGAGAACAACATTTTTTGTTTTGGCTCTCATTGCTATTTACAGATGGATGGCATGGCTATGGGCACTTCTTGTGCCAATAGCTACGCCAACCTCTTTACAGCTGCATGGGAGACCAAGTTGTTGTTTGGTATAGATGATTTTTCGAGGAACGTGATGTTTTATAGGCGTTTTGTAGATGATGTGTTTTTCATCCGAAAGGGCACGAAAGATGAGTTATCTCTCTTTTAGGAGAGAGTTAATTGTCTAACGCAATATCTGAAATTTACCCATTTGGTTTCTGAGAATTGGATTTGCTTTTTGGATGTCTATGTTCAGAGATTGGAAAGTGGCCTGTTGAACAAAGGAGTGTCAACACAATTCCTGTCTCCATAGGCGCAGTATGCATCCAGGTTACATCTTTGGTAATATTGTGAGGGGTCAGGTTTATAGGACATCATGGTATAATCCCAGTCAGGATGGTTTTGAGGCAGATGTTAGGGATTTATGTGAGAGGTTTAAGGGCAGGGAATATCAGACATCTGATATGGAGAGAGGATTGGCAGACCTCATCAATTTGGGGGAACAAGCTGCTGCACCCTTTTTCTCTGAAACTGTAGTGGACCATGATGGTCCCTCCCAGGGTGTTCTGGCAGGGAGTAGAAACCATGGTTTCAGAGTACCCTTATATTATACTAAGGATGTAGGTAGGTTGAAGGATGTGATTAGATCACACTGGGGTGTGTTAACACTGGACCCGAATGTGAGGGAAATTGTGGGTGCTGCCCCAGGTTTTGTCTATAAAAATAGATTGAATCTAAAGAAATTGCTATGTTATCCTGTTATGGATGGTGGAGGTGATAGGGTTGCTGTTACTGTACCCTGTGCTAGTTGCAACTATTGTTGTTCCATAGACACTGATGTCCATTTTTATCACCCTATCTATGGCACTAACCAAAAAGTTAGAGTTCATGCAAACTGTGAATCTACACATGTTATTTATTTGGCCTCCTGTGGAGCCTGTGCTGCGTTTTATGTAGGCAAGATGGACAGGAGGCTGAGGGACAGAATAGGGGAACATCTCTACCAGATAAGGATTCATTCCACTGTCAATGCTCTGTCCAAACATGTCTTGTCTAATGATTCCACACACTTTTTTTCATTTTAAAGTACTAGATCTTACACACACTAGTTTTTTTTTGGGGGGGGGGGTGTGAGGGGTAGAAGTGAGAGTATTGAATCTAAATGGATAATTAGACTTAGAGCAGATGTTTTTCCTGGACTGAATGAGAAGGTACTATTGAGAACTTTCCTGAAGTCTAGGAGATTGAAGTGATATGTATGACTGTGCTTTTTATATATATTATGAGAGCATTTTTATGAGAGCATTTTTATGAGAGGATCTGTTGTTAGTGTTGTGCTATTAGTATGAATCTATGCAGTTTTTTTTGTTTTTATACATCTCTATTCATGTTTTATGAGTGGTATAGGTGTTTTTATTTTACTATGGTTAATGTATTTCAGAGTAAGCACTTCATTTATGTTGTATACCATGATAGTTGTACTGTGCCTTTAATGGTTTATCTGTTTTTGGCGCCTTTTTTGCCATATAAGGGTGCACAAGAGGGGGGTTCTTTTGATCTGAAGAAGCCTATCCAGGTGAAAGCGCTTACCACATCTTCTGTTTTTATCACAATAAATCCGAATTTTAAAGTTCATGAAGCAGCGATTTTCTCAGCTTTGTTTCCTGCATTTTGGTTAGTGCTGTGTTTACTGCCTGCATCGCTACTGTGCCTTTTATGTTTGTTTATGTGCTTGGGCTGAGTTTGGCACAGGTAGCGTTAGTCCTGTGTGGAGTGATATTTCTTGGACTTATTTATACCTAAATTGTTTTTCTTCTTCTTTCGGCTTTTCCCGGTTAAGGGTCGCCACAGTAGAACTCCGGTCCGCTAATGATTGGCAGTAAATTTTTACGGTGCGGAGGTGTCAGCTCCTAAATACGATTATAAATTCTTTTTTCTAAGACCTGTTGCTCCTACCACTATTGGAACTGTCTGGGTATCCTTGTTTTTGCCTGCAAATCCTGGCATGTTATGACTTTGTGTCTCTGTGTACAGAAGACATAGTGATTTCAATAGTCAATGCTACTTTTGTCTTCTTTTCATGAAATACTATGGTTTTCTTGCATCTATTTTTTGAATTGTTGGTAATGGGTGATGCCATGTGATATAAATGTCATCATTTTCTATAATACTTAGTTGCTCATGTTTCCAGTGTTTTTCAGCTACTTCAATATTATAATGTTTGCACAATCCCCAATGCAAGTTTTGCCATATTAGTATGCCTTTTAATATAGAGTCCTTCTGCCATTAGTATATCACAACCAGCAACAAGATGTGTGAATATTTCCAGTTCTGTTTAAAAAAACCTACAGTTGTTTGTTTCTCCCACACGTTCAATGAAGTTTGTAAACCAATGTGTTCACTATCCTGGGCTGCCAATATTAATCTTTCTCTCCTTAACCATTATTGTGTTCACTCCTGATTAACATGAGGTTGTTCCAAGAGATTTCCATACTTGCCACTATATTTATGCATTTTCCACATTTATTGCCTTCTCATCTGAACCTTCACCTTATATTCTTTTTTTGTTTGTTTTTTGGCACATTCAGTTGCCGCCTGATTTTTATCTACTTCTGGTTTAATTTTTATTCCCTCTTAACACCAATATACGTCAGCTAAATGAAGCAAGGAAGTCATCTTAGACTTATTCTCCTCAAGTTTTAAAACTTTCTCTATGTTTGGGTCTTGTGAGGTCAGCAGATATATATATATATATGCAGTCCTACAATTGCAGATCTATACATGCAATCAATTTCGAGAAAGCCCATACCTCCTTCAGAATGAGGAATATATAGTCTTGGTATACACTGAATTTTATAAATTGTTTGATAAGCAGGAAGCATCTTTGTTGTTCTCCTGTCCAACCAATCCCAACACCTTTTGAGGCCAGTCAGTCACTCCAAAACTGTAGGTTAGGACAGGAAGAGCAAATTAGTTAATAGCTTGGACTTTGTTCCTGGATCTCAGCATTGTTTTCAGTATTCATTTTAGTTTTCTAAAATATCCCTTACTAGGTTTTATTTGCATTTGTTCATGCTTTATTGTTGATCCTTCATCAATTCCCAAATATTTATACATTCCCTCTTGCTCAAGTTCTCTTATATCACATTCCTGTCCCATTCTGATGTTTTCTTGGTGCTGTAGCTTTCCTGCTTTAAAGGTTTCTTTTGCACATTTATCAAGACCAAATGACATTCTTTTGTCATTTGTAAATGTTTTGACCACTTGCACTTCTGCTTTCAGTTCCTCATCTGATGAACTATACAGTTTTAAATTATCCTCAAAAAGAAGATGAGAAGTTTTTACACTTTGTTGTTTCCTAGGAGCCAAATTGTAGCAATGACCTAATCTGTTAAGTGACATCTTAATGGGTTAGGGGCAAGACAAAAGAGCAGAGATGACAGAGAGTCACCCGGGAATATCCCCATTTGAATTTTTTTATCCCTGGAGTAATAATTTGTCCTTTATCATGGCTATGACAAAGGGGATACTGCCAGCCCAGCTATCTGGAATTTTGTAAATAATTATATGTCATTTGTGAAAATCAACATGATTTATATAGGGTGTTTGTGCTACTAATGTATTAGAACTGTATGTCATATAAGATGGTTTGTACAGACATGTGCTGAAGAGATATGTTGTAAAGTACTGAGCTTAAAGATGTATCTACAGTGTACCCTGCTGGAAGAGAACAGAAATGTACATGCACTACTGTAACTGTTTAAATGTATATTTTAACAATGGAAACTGGAATACAGGAGGTTAACTTAAGAAAAATAGCTGAAATTAAATTACTTTATGGCAGCAAGGAGACACAATGTCTAAAACTAGAGGTTTTCTGTATTGTCTTGGAAGTGTTTTATTGTTTTATGACTTCCACCATTTTCCAAAAATCTGAGGAAAAGCCTTTGTCTATTTATTTTCAAAGGCAGATGCTAAATGCTACCAGCTGCCATCAGTGGTTGTTTTGAGCCTCCAATAGAGTCAGATGACAAGCAACAATGTCATTCTGCAAGTTATCCCAACAGTAATATTTGAGATATTAATTTGGGAAGTCTCTTAGTGACAGACTGCATTCTGTATTCTGTCTTGGACATGGCAAAAGCTAAAGAAGACACATTCACCACATACTTTTCTTGTTCTGAAGTAAGTTATTATGGTATAGTAATAGCTAAGCTTAATTTAGATGTTTTTCTTTATTCATTTGAGACTGTCCTGCAATGTTGTTTTACATATTTCCTGTGATTTTGAACTCTGATGTTATGGTGATTATTTACCGAGTATTTTCTTGTTCTTTTATTATTTATTATTAAATATAGTTAAACCTTTCATTGTGACTGATATGTCTAGAGAGGTCTACTTTACATGGTCGACTTTTCAGAAAGTCGACTTTCATATGGCCAAGACCATATGTTCAACTTACGAAAAGCCAATCATGTAAAATAAACACAAAACATACAACAAACACTTACCTTTCAAGTGTTATCAGGGGGGCAAGCCCCCCCACACCCCCGTAACTTAAATATATCAACTCCGAGATCACACTACAGTGTGAAAGAAGGAAATTGTCCCATTCCGCACTCTACTGAGATAGCGATTCCCAATGGTCAGCTTTTTAAAAGTCGATCGTATGGTCTCAGCCATATGAAAATCAACTTTCTGAAAAGTCGACCATGTGAAGGGGACCCATCTAGAGATATTTAAGTTCTGAGAGTACTTGCATATTTATCTGGTGACACTGTGGGCCACTCCTAATAGCATTGCTCTTGGTCAAGCTATCATTTGTATTAACAGTAACATTACACAGTAAGACTGGACATCCTTTGTTAAAGGCCTTAAACTAGCTGATAAGGAGTAGCTGGTGGCAGTGAAAAATAGAAGTTATGTACTTACCATAACGTTCCATGTGAGTTGTTTATCTCGCCTTTATTCTCACCGATGGGTTCAGAGCCGATCTTCAGCTCTGACACGGCCGATCTTCAGCTCAAGGTTTGCCAGTAGCTTGAGACCAAGCCCCTTATCCCACAATGCACTGTTGGAATTACCTCAGATCTTGTTTGCTGCGAATAGCAGTATATACATATATATATATATATATATATACTTATATACAACATATACATACCTTCATATATATATATACACACACACAAAGAACACTTCCCAAAGGGGAAGAAGAAATATTGAATAACCAGGATGGTACTAGCCTCTAAGTCAACAGTCAGCCAGGAGGGGAGAAGGAGGGAGGGGCGTGAGAATAAAAGCGAGATAAACAACTCACATGGAATGTTATGGTAAGTAAATAACTTCTATATGTGAAGTTGTTAAATCTTGACATTTATTCTCACTGATGGGTAGCATCCCTAGCACCCTCAACCTTGGGTGGCTCATGGGAGTATGTTTTTCAGTACCGTAGAACCAAAGGAAGACCTGCCCCTTGAAGCCCTATCTACTTTGTAATGTGTGATAAAGGTATGAGGCTTAGACCAAGTGGCTGCAGCGCAAATATCATCAAGGGGCAATTTAGCTTGAAAAGCTGAAGAGGTAGAGACAGCTCTGATAGAATGAGCTTTTGGTTTGTGCATTAAAGGCATGCTCGCATTCTCATAAATAAAGGATATACAATCAGATAACCATTTAGATAAGGTTGTTTTAGCCACTGGATTGCCTTTTCTTGCTTCTGAGAAGGATACAAAAAGTTGGTCTGATTTCCTAATATCCTTAGTTCTGTCAAGATAAAATTTGAGCTGTCTGTGAACATCAAGTCTGTGGTCGGGGAAAAAGACTGGCAGTTCAATGACCTGATTGATATTTGACTCAGAACAGACTTTAGGTAAAAATGAGGGGTTTGTTCTGAGAGATACTCTATCAGCATGGAAGATCATGTAGGGTGATCTGATAGATAATGCTTGAAGTTCTGACACTCTGCGGGCAGATGTAATGGCCACAAAAAATATTGATTTCCAAGATAAAAATTTTAAATCACAAGAAGATGCTGGTTCAAAAGGGGGAAGAATAATTTGAGACAGCATAAGGTTTAAATTCCAGGGAGAAAAGGGAATTTTGATCGGAGGTCTCATATGAAGAATGCCTTTAAGGAAGGTTTTAGATAATTTATGGCTCATAATATTTGAGCCACCAAGACCAAGGTGAAAATTTGAGTTAGCAGCTAACTGAACTCGAACTGTAGCAGCTGCTACCCCTTCTAAGATCGAAGATAGCGGAGCTCGGAAAGGGTCAATGTTCTGCACGTTGGCCCAAATTGAGAACCTTTTCCATTTACTGCCATATAATTTTCCTGGTAGATGGCTTGTGAGAACACAAAAGAATCTTTCTTGTATCTTCTGAAATTGAATGAAGCCTGGCAATTAGGGGAAGTGGATTAGCCAAGCAGTCAGTTTGAGGGACTGCAGAGAAGGATGAAGATCCCCTGACGGGTGAGTCAGAAGGTCCAGAACTGGGTCCAGGATCCATGGATCTTCCAACAGACGATGGTGGAGAAATGGAAACCAAATCTGTCGAGGCTAGTAGGGGGATATGAGTATAACAGTCCTTCCCAGCGATTTTGCTTTCTGTAAAAATCTGGGTATTAATGGGAAGGGTGGAAATGCATAAAGGAGACCCGGGAGCCAATCATGTAAAAGTGCGTCTCTCGGGGGGATGACCGGGAGGTGGTATTAGGGCAAAGTAGCTTTTGCATTTTGAATTGATGTGGCTGGCAAAAAGGTCGCAGCAAGGCTGGCCCCATTGGCGGAAAATCAACTCCGCAACTTGTTGTTTGAGAGACCACTCATGAGGGAATAATATTGCCCTGCTTAGCTTGTCCGCTATCACGTTGGATTTCCCCAGGATGTACATTGCTAACAGAAAATGCTGGGATGACACAGCCCATTGCCAGACCCTGAGGGCTTCTCGACAAAGGGGGTAAGACTTGGTTCTACCCTGCTTGCTCACGTACTAGACTACTAACATGTTGTCGGTCTGAATTGCAATAGTCCCTAGAGGGAGAGAGTCCTGAAAGTAAGGCAACGCCAGAAGTACCACTCTCAACTATAGAACATTGATGTGCAGATGTGATTCTTGATCTGTCCATGTGCCTTGGGCAGTCTTTCCCTGAAAATGCCCCCCCCCACCCTATCAGGGAAGTGTCCGTGGTCACAGTGGTTACTGGGGGGGGGGGCAAAGGGTCTTCCAATTGACATGAAGAGATGTCAACCACCACTGAAGCTCTTTCCTGCAAGAATCTGTGATAAGAATCATGTGGTGCATTGGTAGTTTCTGGTAAGACCACTGAGCGAAGAGGAGCCATTGAAGAATTTGCATATGCATCCTTGCAAGTGGTATAGCCAGGATTGCTGCTGCCATCAAACCTAGTACTTTCAATACCTCTGCTGCTGTAGCTTTGTTCTTCGACACCAGTGAGCTGACATTTTGGTGAAGAAGAGAGACTCTTTCGATAGGGAGACGTAGAGTGGTAGTGAGGTATCTAACTCTGCTCCTATAAAAACGATATGCTGAGATGGTGATAAGGCAGACTTTTCAAAGTTGATTGTAATACCTAATTGATGGCAGAGTGTCAGAGTGTATTGTGTTGCCTGAGTCAATTGATGCCTGGTGGTAGCGGTGAGGAGCCAATCGTCTAGGTATGGAAAAGTACAGTTTTGTACCTACCATAAATGTAGATGTTTGAGTGTCTTCACTGCTGCAGTCATTACACTCGGGTTATCCTGCCGTCAGGTGGGCCCGCAGTCGGCCTGAGTTCCAAAGTCTTGGTCTGGCATCAGCTGCTGTCACCTCTTCCCTGACATCAGTGCACCAGGGGTATATAAGAAGCAGCCTAAACCATTTTCTTCAGTTTTTCTTGCCCCAGATGTCAGGTGCCCCCCAAAATGGTAGGCAATACATATTGCTAATAAAACATACAAAAAAGGTAAAAATAAAACCTTCATTAACCAGCAAATACACCACAAAGGTAGTATAGGTTAGTCCCAGATAAGAAAGAGGGGCTGGCAGGTGGGTAACCTGGACTGCAGCAGTGAAGACACTCGAACATCTACATTTATGGTAGGTACAAAACTGTACTATGTTCATCGTGTTTCACTGCTGCAGTCATTACACTTGGGTAGAATTCCAAAGCTGAGTTTGCGTGGCTGGCTCTATAGAGGATTTGGTGTGGCTATGAGGCCCTGCAGCACTGCAGTGGCAAAGCCAGCTCTGGATCTAGAATAAAGAGGTAAATGGTAATGCTGGTAAAGGTGTGCACTGAACTCCAAGTTGCAGCTTCCAAGATATCTTTGGCAGGTACTCCTCTAAGGTAGGCCGTAGAAGTAGCAGTTGCCCTGGTGGAATGTGGTCTAATGTTAGATGGTACAGGTTTCCCATGCTGTGCATAGCAGAACCGGATACAGTGTCCTATCCACTTTGAAATGGTCTGCTTTGAAATAGCCTTTCCCTGTGATCCTGCAGCATATGATACAAACAATTGTTCAGTTTTTCTGAAAGCTTTTGTTTTGTCCAAGTAGAAGTGTAATTGCCTGTGTATGTCCAAGGAATGTAAAAGTCTCTCCCCTTTATTCTAGGGATTTGGATAAAAGGTTGGCAAGTGAATAGTTTGGTTAAGAGCCACACTGGATACCACCTTAGGCATAAATGAAGGGTTTGTTCTTAAAGAAACCCTGTCTTGGTAAAAAATGATGAAAGGCCCCACTGCCATTAGTGCCTGTAGCTCTGAGACTCTTTGTGCTGAGGTTATTGCTAGTAGCAGGGCAGTTTTCTATGATACATATTTTAATTCTGCTGAATTGGCTGGCTCAAAAGGAGATAAAGTGAGCTTTTCCAAAATGAAATTGAGGTCCCAAGTTGGTATTAGTGCTCTCCTGGGCAGTCTTATGTTTTTAGCCCCTCTGAGGTACTGCTTTAGCAAAGGGTGAGAAAAAATAGGAGGATCTGTGTTGTAATGAGCCGAGATGGCAGAAGCATGAATCTTAATGGATGAGAGGGATAGTCCTTTGTCGAGCATCTCAGTCAAGTATTGTAGTATCAGAGGAATGTTGGAGACCAGAGGATCAAGGTTTTGAGACTGGTTCCAGGCACAGAATCTCTTCCACTTTTCATAGGTTCATAGATTAGTACTAGGCTAACTACCTTTGTGGGCCATTTCAAGCCTAGCCAATTACCCCATGTGAGAATCAAACCCTGCACTTTGTGTCTGTAAGGTAAACACCTTAACCATTATGCCATCCTCCCACCCCTGAATAAGATTTCCTAGTGCTAGGCCTCCTGGCCTCCAAAATGACATCCATAACAGCTTTAGAGAGAGAAGCTGCCTGTTTGGCTATTGAATCTTCCATGCAGCCAGGTTTAAAGTTTTGAGCTGACTGTGCAGTATCTGATTGTTTTGCTGAGTCAGAAGGTGTGGAATTTGAGGCAAAATCCAAGGTGGACCTTGAGCTAAGCTCTTTAAGATTGGGTACCAGTGCTGGCGTGGCCATTCTGGAGCAATCAGAATCATCTGTGGTTTGTCTTGTCTGGCTTTTAGGAGTACCTTTGAAAGGAGAGGCAGTGGTGGGAAGGCATAAACACTTAGGTTTTTCCAGCTGAACGAAAGAGCATCCACTTTCCATGCTTGCATGTGATAAGTCCTTGTGCAGAATTTTTGTAGGTGGCAATTCAGTGGGGAGGCAAAGAGATCTATATCCGGGCACCCCCATTTTTGCATTATCATGCTGAAAACGTGTGGATTTAATTTCCACTCATGAGGATCCATGATATTTCTGCTTAGGTCGTCTGCCAGAGTATTTATCTTTCCTGGCAGGAATTGTGCTTGCAGATGAACTTGATAAGTTATAGCTGTGTTCCACAAGGTCATGGCTTGCCTGCATAGGGGGTAAGAATGAGTGCCCCCTTGCTTGTTTATGTACCACATCACTGTGGTGTTGTCCATCCTTATTAATAATTGTCCTGGATGCAGAAGGTCCTTGAAAGCTGTTAGGGCATTTTGTACAGCCAACATCTCTTTTTGATTGGTGTGAAGAGGCATTTGTTCTGTGGTCCATTTGCCCTGAATACATTTTCCTGCCATGTGTGCTCCCCAGGCGTAATACAAGGCATCTGTTGTTATAGTCTGCCTGGCTGTGGGGAGAGTGAAAGGCTGACCCTTGTTGAGGTGACATGCCTGTGCCCACCATCGAAACTCCTGTTGTAGGCAGGGAATTAGAGGTATTACTGTCTCTAAGCTGTGTGAATGTTGAGACCAAACACTTTTTAGGTACAATTGTAATTTCCTCATATGCAGACTTGCATATGGAATTAGTAGAATGCAGGATGCCATGAATCCCAAGGCCTGCAGAACTTTTCTTGCAGGGAGTTGGGACTTTGTCGCCATCAATTTAAAATACTGAGTCAGTTGTCCTTGTTTGTCTGGCATGAGATAAGCCATCTGGGCCATTAAGCTGGCACCCAGGAATATTATCTCTTGTGAGCGCACTAGTTTTGATTTCTTTTCATTTACTGTGTACCCTAGGCAACTTAATCTTTTTGCGAACGCCAGATGCTGTAGAAGAATGTCCTTGCTCTCTGCTTGAATCAGGCAGTCGTCCAGATATGGATATATTTGAATTCCTTTTTGTCTGCAAAATGCAATTACTGGTGCCAGGCACTTGGTAAAGACCCTGGGCACAGTAGATAAGCCAAAGGGCAGTGCAGAGAATTGATAGTGTATTGAACCAGCTATGAATCTGAGGTATCTTCTGCAATTTTGTCTGATAGGGACATGCAGGTATGTCTCTTTGAGGTCCAAAGTAACAAGCCAAGCTTTCTTGCCCAACATGGGAAGAAGCTGTTGTAGTGTCAGCATTTTGAATTTCGGAACATCCAGGTAAGTATTTAGAGTGGAAAGGTCCAGAATGGGTCTCCAGGCTTTGTCCTTTCTGGGTACCAGGAAGAGTCTTGAGTAAAATCCTTGTCC